>NW_025153998.1:0-1420 GCF_004010195.1 Chiloscyllium plagiosum | reverse complement strand
AACAGATCCACAACAACGAGCACCCGAGCTACACATCTTCTCACAAACTTTTCACAGTCCTCCGCAAACATTGTCCTGCCACTCATCTTCGTGTCATATGCAAACTTTGACACCCTGCATGTGGTCCCCAACTCCAAATCATCTGTATCAATTCTAAATAATCGCAGTCCCAATACTGATCCTTGAGGCACACTACTAGTCACTGATTGCCAGCCAGAATAATACGCATTTATCCCCACACTTTGCTTCCTGTTAGTCAACCAATCTCCTATCCATGCTAATACTGTACTCCTAATGCCATGCACCCTTATATTATGCAACAGCCTCTACACAGCACCTTGTTGAAGGCCTTTTGGAAATCCAGGTACATCGTATCCACTGTGTTCCCGTTGTCCACCTTGCTCGAAATGATTTCATAGAATTCCAAAAGATTTGTCAAGCAAGACCTGCACTTCATGAACCCTGTATCTGTCCAATGGGACAATTTCTATCGAGTCCCTGCTATTTCTTCATTGATAACAACCCAAGCATCGTTCCCACTACAGAGAAAAAGCTAACTGGGGTATAATTCCCCCTTTTCTTGTCCACCTCCTTTTTGAAATAGTGGTGTCACTTTTTCTGCTTTCCAATCTGCTGGGACTGCCACAATATCTAGTGAATTTTGGAAAATTACTGTCAGTGCATTTGCTATTTATCCTGGCATCTCTTTTAGTACCCTGGTATATATTCTGTCAGGGCCAGGAGAATTTTCTATTATTAGCTCAATTACCTCCAACAGTTCAAAACTAGCTGTTCCGTAATACTGATAGTTTCCAAATCCTCACCTACCTTTGTCTCTTAGTTAATTACTGGTAAAATATTAGTATCCTCCACTGTGATATCCCATAACGAAATTCTCCTTCTCTTTTTCCAAAGGACCAACATTACTTTTGCCAATCTTTTCTCATTATGTATGTTTATATAAACCTTTGCTCTCTGTCCTTATAGTCTGTGCTAGTTTATTTTTCTCATGTTCAAACTTACATTTCTTTGTAGCTCTTCTAAGGCTTTCTGTTGACCTTTAAACTTTTTCCAGTTCCAATTTCATGCTGGTTTTGGCCACTTTGTATGCTTTTCAATTTGATCACTTTCCTTAGATACCCATCGCAGAGAACACCTTTTCTTACAGTCCTTCCCTTTCACTGGAATATACCTTTGCTGAGGACTTTGTAAAGTGTCTTTGAAAATCTTTTACTGCTCATCAACTGTCCTACCATAAAATCTTTGTTTCCAGTCTACGTTATCCAGGTTCTCCCTCATTCTATTGTAGTTCCCCATGTCCAAGCACAGGACCCAGGTATTAGATTTTATCTTCACACTCTCCATATGTATTAAATTCAACCATAGGGTGATCACTTCTTCCGAGAGGATCCCTAACTCT
>NW_025153997.1:0-1420 GCF_004010195.1 Chiloscyllium plagiosum | reverse complement strand
ATTAGTCAGAGGCAAATGGGTCTGGGTGGGTTAATCTTCGGAGGGTCGCTGTGGTCTTGTTGAGCCAAATGGCCTGTTTCCACACTGTAGGGAATCAAATCTAATCTGACAGAACCTTCTTCACTGTTCACTATACCTCCAATTTTGGTGTCATCTGCAAACTTTGTAACTATGCCTCTTGTACTCACATCCAAATCATTTATATATAATGAAGAAAAGTAGTGCACTCAGCACTGATCATTATGGCACTCTACTGATCACAGGCCTCCAGTCTGAAAAACAACCTTCCACCACCACCACCACCCTCTGTCTTCTACCTGTGAGCCAGTTCTGTATCCAAATGGCTAGTTCTCCCTGTATTCCATGCTAACCTTGCTAATCAGTCTCCCATTGGGAACCTTGTCGAATGCCTTACTGAAGTCCATATGGATCACATCTACCGCCTTGCCCTCAATTCTTTTTTTTACTTCTTCAAAAAACTCAATCATGTTTGTGAGACATGATTTCCCATGCATAAAGCCATGTTGACTATCCTAAATCAGTCCTTGTCTTTCCAAATACAAGTGCATCCTGCCCCTCAGGATTCTCTCCAACAACTTGCCCACCACCGACATCAGGCCCACTTGTCTATAGTTCTCTGGCTTGTCCTTACCACTTTTCTTAAACAGTGGCACCATGTTAGCCAACCTCCAGTCTTCCGGCACCTCACCTGTGACTATCAGTGATACAAATATCTCAGCAAGAGGCCCAGCAATCACTTCTCTAGCTTCCCACAGAGTTCTTGGATACACCTGATCAGGTCCTGGGGATTTAGCCACTTTTATGCGTTTGAAGACATCCAGCACTTCCTCCTCTATAATATGGATATTTTTCAAGATGTCACCATCTATTTCCCTACATTCTATATCTTCCATGCCTTTTTCCACAGTAAATACTGATGCAAAATACTTGTTTAATATCTCTCCCATCTCCTGCACCTTCACACAAATGCCACCTTGCTGATCTTTGAGGGACCCTATTGTCTTCCTCGTTACCCTTTTGCCCTTACTGTATTTGTAAAATCCCTTTGGATTCTACATAAATCTATTTGCCAAGTTTATCTAATGTCCCCTTTTTGCCCTCCTGATTTCTCTCTTAAGTATACTCCTACTGCCTTTATACTCTAAGGATTCACTCGATCTTTCCTAACTCTACCTGACATATACTTCCTTCTTTTTCTTAATGAAACCCTCAATTTCTTCAGTCATCCAGTATTCCCTATACTTACCAGCCTTTCCTTTCACCCTAACAGGAATATACTTTCTTTGGACTCTTGTTATCCCATTTCTGAATGCTTCCCAGTTTCCAGCCATCCCTTTACCTGCGAACATCTACCCCCAATCAATTTTTGCCTAATACCATCAAAATTGACCTTTCTCCA
>NW_025153996.1:0-1420 GCF_004010195.1 Chiloscyllium plagiosum | reverse complement strand
CCTGCCTTATTTCCCAAGACTAGGTCAAGTTTTTCAACTTCTCTAGAAAGTACATCCACATACTGAATCAGAAAATTTTCTTGCACACACGTAGGAAATTCCTGTTCATCTAAACCTTAACACAATGGCAGTCCCAGTCTATGTTTGGGAAGTTGTGCTCCCCCACTGACACCTCAGTCACCTGCCCTGCCTTATTTCCCAAGAGTAGGTCACGTTTTGCACCTTCTCCAGTAGGTGCATCCACATCCTGGATCAGAACATTTTCTTGCACACACGTAGGAAATTCCTCTCCATCTAAACCCTTAACACAATGGCAGTCCCAGTCTATGTTTGGGAAGTTAAAATCCTCTACCCTAACCACGCTGTTATTCTTACAGATAGCTGAGATCTCCTTACCAGTTTGTTTCTCAATTTCCCTCTGACTATTAGGGGGTCTACATTACAATCCCAATAAGGTGATCATCCTTTTATTTCTCAGATCTACCCAAGTAACTTGCCTGGATGTATTTCCAGGAATATCCTCCCTCAGAGCTGCCAGTCCTGCCCATCCCTGAGCCATGTTTCTGTAATTGCTATGATATCCCAGTACCATGTTCCTAACCATGCTCTGAGTTCATCTGCCTTCCCTGTTCGGCCCTTTGCATTGAAATAAATGCAGTTTAATTCATCAGTCCTACCTTGTTCCCTGCCTGCCCTGACTGTTTGATTCACTTCTGTTCTCAACTGTACCAGTCTCAGATTGATCTCTTTCCTCACTATCAACCTGGGTCCACACACACTCACACACATCCTGCCTACGCCCCCCCACTTTATAAGTTTAAGACCTCCCGAGCAGCTCCAGAAAATTTCCCTGCCAGTATATTAGTCCCCTTCCAATTTAGGTGCAATCCATCCTTCTTGTACAGGTCATGTCTACCCCAAAAGAGATTCCAATGATCCAAAAATGTGAATCCTTCTCCCATACACCAGGTCCTCAGCCATGCATTCATCTGCTCTATTCTCCTATTCCTGCCCTCACTAGCTCATAGCACCAGGAGTAAACCAGATATTACTACTCTCGAGGTCCTCCTTTTTAAATTCCTGCCTAACTTTCTACAATCTCCCTCCAGAATCTCACCCTTTTCCCTTCCTACGTTGTTGGTTCCAATGTGGACTATGACCACTTGCTGGCCTGTCTCCCCCTTCAGAACTTTCTGAACCCTCTCTGAGACATCCTTGATCCTGGCACCAGGGGAGCAACAAGCCGTTCTGATTTGTCACTGCTGGCCACAGAAACATCTGTCTGTACCTCAGGCTAGAGATTCCCCTAACACAATTGATCTCTTGGAACCTGACGTAGCCCTCGTTGCGTTAGAACCATTCTCAATACCAGAAACTTGGCTGCTCTTGCTCTTTTTCCCTGAGAATCCATCATTTTCCA
>NW_025153995.1:0-1420 GCF_004010195.1 Chiloscyllium plagiosum | reverse complement strand
TGAAATTTTGCTCTCTGTCTTTATAGTCTGTGCAAGTTTATTTTTCTCCTATTCTAATTACTATTTTTTATAGCTCTGCTGTGACTTTCTGTTGACCTTTAAAGTTTTCCCAGTTCTAGTTTCAGGCTATTTTTGGCCACTTTGTATGCCTTCTCTTTCAATTTGATTGCTTTCTTTAGATACCCATCGCAGAGTATGCCTTTTCTTACAGTCCTTCATTTTCACTGGAATATACCTTTACTGAGCACTTTGTAACATGTCTTTGAAAATCTGCCGCTGGTCATCAATAGTCCCACCATAAAATCATTGTTTTCAGTCTACTTTATCCAGGTTCTCCCTCATTCTATTGTCGTTCCCCGTGTTCAAGCACAGGACCCAGGTATTAGATTTTACCTTCACACTTGCCATATCTATTCTAAATTCAACCATACAGAGATCACGTCTTCCAAGAGGTTCCCTAACTCTGAAGTCATTAATCATTCCTGTTTCATTGCACAGGGGCCAGATCTTGGATAGCCTGCTCCCTTGTCAGTTCCATTTCATACTGTTCAACGAAACTATCACGGATACAGTTAACAAACTCAAGGCTACCCTGACTGAGCTGGTTCAACCAATCGACATGTTGATTAAAATCACCCATGATAATAGCCGTACCATTTTTACAGGCATTAGTTATTTATTTGTTTATTGCCCATCACAATGTGATGTTATTACTTGGTGACCTACACACTGCACCTATCAGTGACTTTCTTGTTATAATTTTGAATGCATCATTCCTGTTTCTCCTAATGTACGGCACTAACAAAAACTACTTGCTTTGCATGGAATCTTTCAGAATGGCAAATCTCCTAAGGTGCTTCATGGATGATCAAAACATTGATTAAAGAGAATGATTTTAAAATACATCTTAAAAGGAGGATAGAGAAGGTTAGGGAGGCTATTCCATAGACTTCTGGCCTTGACAGCTCCAATTGTGGAGTGATACAGGTGGCGTGGATTGAAAAGGGAATGTGCAAAAGGAAAATGGAGGAGCGCAGGCAGTGCAGATGGTCTTAAGGACAGAGGAGGTGCCAGACTGAGTCTGCCTGCCTCATGGAGTTTGAAGCTTTGCAATGGGTCCATGCATGTCATGTTAGTCAAAGATAGTATAACGGCGACTGAGAGAACTTTTGACGAGGACTCATCTACTGAGGTAGTGTGGGCTGAGGTTAAAAACAGGAGAGGAGAGGTCACACTGCTTGGAGTTTTCTATAGGCCTCCGCAGAGTTCCAGAGAGGTGGAAGAGACGATTAGCAAAATTATTCTGGGTAGGAGTGAAAGTAACAGAGTGGTCATTATGGGGGCTATAACTTTCCCAATATTGACTAGAAATGCTATAACTTTAGTGTGTCTGATGGATCAGTTTTTGTCCAATGTGTAC
>NW_025153994.1:0-1420 GCF_004010195.1 Chiloscyllium plagiosum | reverse complement strand
AAATGATCCCCCTCTCACATCACTCAGGATCCATTATGATCCCACTCCCACAGCCCACATCGCTCAGGATCCAATATGATCCCACTCTCACAAGACTCAGGATCCAATATGATCTCACTCGCACAGCCCACATCATTCTGGATCCAATATGATCCCACTCCCACATCACTCAGGATCCAATATGATCCCATTCTCACATCATTCAGGATCCGATATGATCCCATTCCCAGAGCCCACATCACTCTGGATCCAATATGATCCCACTCCAACAACCCACATCACTCAGGATCCAATATGCTCCCACTCTCACATCACTCAGGATCTAATATGATCCCAAACCCACATCCCACATCACTCAGGACCCAACACGATCCCAAACCCACAGCCCACATCACTCAGGATCCAATATGATCCCACTCCCACAGCCCACATCAGTCTGGATCCAATATGATCCCACTCCCACAGCCCACATCACTCCAGATCCAAAATGATCCCACTCTCACAACACTCAGGATCCAATATGATCCCACTCTCACATCACTCAGGATCCATTATGATCCCACTCCCACAGCCCAGATCGCACAGGATCCAATATGATCCCACTCTCACATCACTCAGGATCCAATATGATCCCACTCCCACATCACTCAGGATCCAATACGATCCCACTCCCAAAGCCCACATCACTCAGGATCCAACATGATCCCACTCCCACAGCCCACATCAGTCTGGATCTAATATGATCCGACTCTCACAACACTCAGGATCCAATATGATCCCACTCGCACAGCCCACATCAGTCTGGATCCAATATGATCCTACTCTCACATCAGTCTGGATCCAATATGATCCCACTCCCACATCACTCAGGATCCAATATGATCCCACTCCCAAAGCCCACATCACTCAGGATCCAACATGATCCGACTCCCATAGCCCACATCAGTCTGGATCCAATATGATCCCACTCTCACAACACTCAGGATCCAATATGATCCCACTCCCACATCACTCAGGATCCAATATGATCCCACTCTCACATCACTCAGGATCCGATATGATCCCACTCCCACAGCCCACATCACTCAGGATGCAATATGATCCCACTCCCACAGCCCACATCACTCAGGATCCAATACGATACCAAACCCACATCCCACATCACTCAGGATCCAATACAATCCCAAACCCACAGCCCACATCACACAGGATCCGATATGATCCCACTCCCATAGCCCACATCACTCAGGATCCGATATGATCCCACTCCCATAGCCCACATCACTCAGGATCCAACACGATCCCAAACCCACAGCCCCCATCACTCAGGATCCAATATGATCCCACTCCCAAAGCCCACATTATTCAGGATCCAACATGATCCCATTCCCACAGCCCACATCAGTCTGGATCCAATATG
>NW_025153993.1:0-1420 GCF_004010195.1 Chiloscyllium plagiosum | reverse complement strand
GAGAGGGGTAAGGCAGGAACACGTACAAACATTGATGTTCCTCAGAGGGATAAGGGAGGAACACGTACAAACATTAATGTTCCCCTGAGGGGTAAGGGAGAAACACGTACAAATATTAATGTTCCCCTGAGGGGTAAGGGAGAAACACGTACAAACATTAAAGTTCCACAGAGGGATAAGGGAGGAACACGTACAAACATTAATGTTCCCGACAAGGGTAAGGCAGGAACACGTACAAACATTAATGTTCCGCAGAGGGGTAAGGCAGGAACACGTACAAATATTAATGTTCCCCAGAGGGATAAGGGAGGAACACGTACAAACATTAATGTTCCCCAGAGGGGTAAGGCAGGAATACGTACAAATATTAATGTTCCCCAGAGGGATAAGGGAGGAACACGTACAAACATTAATGTTCCCCAAATGGGTAAGGCAGGAACACGTACAAACATTAATTTTCCCCAGAGGAGTAAGGTTGGAACATGTACAAACATTAATGTTACCAAGAGGGGCAAGGTAGGAACACGTACAAACATTAATGTTCCCCAGAGGGGTAAGGGAGGAACACATACAAACATTAATGTTCCCCAGAGGGGTAAGGCAGGAACACGTACAAACATTAAAGTTCCACAGAGGGGGAAGTGAGGAACTCATTCAAACATCAATGTTCCCCTGAGGGGTAAGGGAGGAACAAAAACTAACACTAAAGTTCCCCAGAGGGGTAAGGCAGGATCACGTACAAACATTAATGTTACCAAGAGGGGCAAGGCAGGAACACGTAGAAAAATTAATGTTCCACAGATGGGGAAGGCATAAACATGTATAAACATTCATGTTCCCCACAGGGGTAAGGCAGGAACAGGTACAAACATAAATGTTCCCCAGAGGGTTTAAGGGAGGAACACATGCAAACATTCATGTTCCCCAGAGTGGTAAGGGAGGAACATATACAAACATTAATGTTCCACAGAGGGGGAAGGCATAACACGTACAAACATTAATGTTCCTCAGAGGGATAAGGGATGAACATATACAAACAATCATGTTCCCCTGAGGGGTAAGGGATGAACACGTACAAACTTTAATGTTCCACAGAGGGGTTAGGCAGGAACACGTACAAACATTAATGTTCCACAGACGGGTTAAGGGAGGAACACATACAAACATTAATGTTCCCCAGAGGGGTAAGGCATAAACACGTACAAACATTAATGTTCCTCAGAGGGATAAGGGAGGAACACGTTCAAACAGTAATGTTCCCCAGAGGGGTAAGGCAGGAACACGTACAAACATTAATGTTCCCCAGAGGGGTAAGGCACAACATGTACAAACATTAATGTCCCCAAGAGGGGTAAGGCAGGAACATGTACAAACATTAATGTTCAAAAGAGGGATAAGGGAGGAACACGTACAAACATTA
>NW_025153992.1:0-1420 GCF_004010195.1 Chiloscyllium plagiosum | reverse complement strand
GGTGGCAGCACACATACCTCACTTTTACAAGGTTTACATTTGTTTATCTATTATTGCACACTTGGGATTTTACCTGTGATTATCACATATGACACAGATTAATGCTTCAACACCCTTGGTAGGTGGGTACATTAAACTTACTAGTCTGGATTACAAAGGCCTGAACAATCTAATTCAGCACAATTTAAGGTTTTACATAATTTACGCCATCTTAATGCCCATATAATTTATTTACAAGAAAGCCACTTGAAAAACGTTGAAATAAGGTTCAATTGGACAAGTGTATTCTTCCTCCTTTTCTAGCAGATCGAGAGGAGTTGCTATTCTTTGGCATAAATCTATTCCTTTTGTCCATGCTAAACTAATCTCTAACTCTACTGGCAGATTTATTATTATTACTGGACAGATTTTTGATATTGATGTAATGTTGGCTAATGTTTATGTTGAAAATGTGTTGCTGGAAAAAACGCAGCAGGTCAGGCAGCTTCCAAGGAGCAGGAGAATCGACGTTTCGGGCATGAGCCATTCTTCAGGAATGAGGAAAGTGTACCAAGCAGGCTAAGATAAAAGGTAGGGAGGAGGGACTTGGAGGAATGAGGAGAGTGTGCCAAACCGGCTAAGATAAAAGGTAGGGAGGAGGGACTGGGGGGAGGGGGGTTGGAAATGCGCTAGGTGCAAGGAGGTTAAGGTGAGGCTGATAAGGTGAGGGTGATAGGCCAGAGAGGGGGTGGGGGCGGAGAAGTCAGTAAGAAGATTGCAGGTTAGGAAGGCAGTGCTGAGTTCGAGGATTCGGACTGAGACAAGGTGGGTGGAGGGGAAATGAGGAAGCTGGAGAAATCTGAGTTCATCCCTTGTGGTTGGAGGGTTCTTAGGCGGAAGATGAGGCGCTCTTCCTCCAGCTGTCGTATTGCTGTGGTCTGGCGATGGAGGAGTCCAACGACCTGCATGTTCATGGTGGAGTGGGAGGGGGAGTTGAAGTGTTGAGCCACGGAGTGGTTGGGTTGTTTGGTCCGGGTGTCCTGGACGTGTTATCTGAAATGTTCCACAAGTAGGTGGCCTGTCTTCCCAATATAGAAGAGGCCACATAGTGTGCAGCAGATGCAGTAAATGATGTGTGTGGAGGTGCAGGTGAATGTGTGGCTGATATGGAAGGATCCCTTGGGGCCGAGGAGGGAAGTAAGGGGAGAGGTGTTGCGCAAGCTTTGCATTTCTTGCGGTTGCAGGGGAAGTTGCCGGGAGCGGAGGTTGTGTTGGTGGGGTGTGTGGACCTGACGAGGGATTCACGGAGGGAGTGGTCATTCCGGAACTCTGATAGGGGAGGGGAGGGAAATATATCCTTGATGGTGGGGTCCATTTGGAGGTGGCGGAAATGACAACGAATGATACGGTGTGTATGAAGGTTGGTGGGGTTGTAAGTGAG
>NW_025153991.1:0-1420 GCF_004010195.1 Chiloscyllium plagiosum | reverse complement strand
CGACTTTATTTCAGCTTAAGGAGAATACTTCTTCGAAAAGCCGAGGGTTAAAGTGCAGTTTTGTTGCTCGTTACTTTGGCAGATTTCACCGAATATTAAATGGACCAAACATCATGGTGATGGTCCTCACATCTTTAACGCATGTATTAAAGAACGAAGTCGATCTCCAAGCAACTGGTCACTTCCTATTCATTATGTAATATCTTCCCCTCGCAATAAAAAAAATCTGCTCAGCTCCATTTACAATGCTTTAAGTGGAATATTATGCCAAAGCTTTCAAAATTTATAGTTTTGGAATCGAATCTTATTCAGCTGCACATCTTCACGAAATGTCTTACATTTAAAGTCAACCAAATTAGACATTGTTTCCCCGCAACTTCCGACCGACTACACCCCACCCCTATCCTTTCCCCAGCAACACGCTGTCTCTTCTCCTTGTGAAATTTATTCCTTGTATGTCACCAAATGTGCCTTTTCAAATATTTTGCAAAACAGATTCTCGGAGTGACAGCGATTCTGTTCTCATCATGTCTTTGTCCTTCAAACGTTTTATCAAAGGTATTGAATGACTGACATCTAGATGTTTACTTACTTGAAAAAGGGAATTTTCCACCTATTTGCTCTGTCCAAATATTTCCTAACCTGAAATAACCCCATTAATCTTCCTTGGTTCAGGGATAACTGTTCTCAATTTTCCAAGAAGACAAGTGAATAAAATCTCATCCTCAGTACACCCCCATCAGCATCTTCTCTAATGGCTTTACACCCCAGTAAACGTCGTAATTATCAATTCATAGAATCACAGAATCCTACAGTGCAGAAAGAGCAATTCAGTCAATCGGGCCGGTGCGACTCTCTGAAGGTCATGTCACCCAGACCAAGCTTCCTTCCCAATTCCCAAATATTTCACCTGAGGAAGAGTGAGCCCTCCCCCTTATGGTTTCAAATAAACCTGTTGGACTATAACCTGTCGTCCTGTGACTTCTGACATTGTCCCCGCGTTACCCATGGCTAATTCACCTAACTTACTTAATTCACTCCCTGGACACGAGAGGGCAATTCAACTTTGCCAATCAACCTAACCCTCCCTGTGAACAGCAGTGCGAATTACTGATACAATGTTCCATCATAGTGACCAATTGCTGTATCGTTTCTTAATGGCTTTATACGCTGGTAACTCGGCCTCATCAAAGCAAATCAACCCAACTTCAATGTATCGAAACGCTACTCTTTCCATAACAATTTCATTCGTGCTGAGGGAAATGTTTCTGCAATCATATTTGAATGTTTTTACGCTGTTTCTTTCTCACCGTCCTGCTTCCAGTAAACACTTCAATCCAGTACAAGTCTGTCAAATGGTTTTCATTCCAACACAGACACAATGTTCAGTTTGCTGAAGTCACGTGTTTGTATTTTCACT
>NW_025153990.1:0-1420 GCF_004010195.1 Chiloscyllium plagiosum | reverse complement strand
TGGGAATACATTGCTGCGTTTATCGTGTTTCGTCGTTTTTGGATTTCAATGCGGGCTATTATTCAAGATAGCTGTTTTGGAGCGAGGAAGAGGGTTAACCTTTTAAGCTCAATACGACTCCTTCACAAATGCCACCGCGTTTAATGCCACAGCGCTCTGTGGCAAGCGGTTATAAGGATGCAAGACTCTGCAAGGAGTAAACTTTCCTCATCTCAATCTGAAATGGGTGCCTGTTAGTTATGAGAGTAACTCTCTATGCTTTCAAAGTGTGTTCTCTTTAACTGATACATAATTTGCAGGTTTTATTGCCTTTTCTCGCAGTGAATGTACTGGCGATTGGAATGACTGACTGGAACACAGCCCCCAGACTGACTGGGACACAGTCGCCAGACTGACTGGAACACAGCCCCCACACTGACTGGGCACAGTCCCCACACTGACTGGAACACAGCCCCCATACTGACTGGAACACAGTCGCCAGACTGACTGGAGCACAGCCCCCACACTGACTGGAACACAGACCCCACACTGACTGGGCACAGTCATCAGACTGACTGGAGCACCGCCCCCACACTGACTGGAACACAGCCCCCAAACTGACTGGAGCACAGCCCTCACACTGACTGGAACACAGCCCCCACACTGACTGGAACACAGTCCCCACACTGACTGGAACACAGCCCCCAGACTGACTGGAACACAGTCGCCAGACTGACTGGAACACAGTCCCCACACTGACTGGAACACAGTCGCCAGACTGACTGGAGCACAGCCCCCACACTGACTGGAACACAGCCCCCACACTGACTGGAAAATAGCCCCTAGACTGACTGGAACACAGTCCCCACACTAACTGGAACACAGTCGCCAGACTGACTGGAACATAGCCCCTAGACTGACTGGAACACAGTCGCCAGACTGACTGGAACACAGTCCCCACACTGATTGGAACACAGTCGCCAGACTGACTGGAGCACAGCCCTTACAGTGACTGGAACACAGCCCCCACACTGACTGGAACACAGTCCCCACACTGACTGGAACACAGTCGCCAGACTGACTGTAGCACAGCCCCCACACTGACTGGAACACAGTCCCCACACTGACTGGAGCACAGTCCCCACACTGACTGGAACACAACCCTCAAACTGACTGGAACACAGCCCCCACACTGACAGGAACACAGACCCCAGACTGACTGGAATACAGTCCCCACACTGACTGGACCACAGTCCCCACACTGACTGGAACACAGCCCCCACACTGACTGGAACACAGCCCCCAAACTGACTGGAATACAGTCCCCACACTGACTGGAGCAAAGACCCCAAAATGACTGGAACACAGTCCCCACACTGACTGGAGCACAGCCTCCACACTGACTGGTACACAGCCCCCACACTGACTGGAACACAGCCCC
>NW_025153989.1:0-1420 GCF_004010195.1 Chiloscyllium plagiosum | reverse complement strand
TCCCCTGTCTAGGTGACATCCTCAGTCCTTGGGGGCCTCCTGTGAAGTGCTTCTGTGATCTTTCCTCCGGCATTTATAGTGGTTTGTCTCTGCCGCTTCCGGTTGTCAGTTCCAGCTGACAACACACACAGACCAAGTCCTAAACTACGAAAGCAACCGCAGAGAAATCAGAGTTAACGGTTCGGGTCTAGTGATCCTCCCTCAGAATGTTTTACACTGTATAAGGGATCCTTTTGAAATTATTGTAACAAAGAGAAGTAGAGAATATACTAGCTGTCTATGTGGTGTACAAAATCCCATGCAAGGACTGTACAAAGCACTACATAGGACAAACAGGAAGACAGCTAACAATCCGCATCCATGAACACCAATTAGCCACGAAGCGAACACGACCAGCTATCCTTAGTAGCCACACATGCAGATGACAAGCAACATGAGTTCGACTGGGAAACACTACTATTATAGGACAAGCCAAACAGAGAACAGCCAGGGAATTCCTAGAGGCATGGCACTCATCCACAGATTCAATCAATAAGCACAACGACCTGGACCCAATATACCGGCCACTGCAGCGGACAGCTGGAACTGACAACCGGAAGCGGCAGATACAAATCACTATAAATGCCGGAGGAAGCGCTTCACAGGAGGCTCCCAAGCATTGGGGATGTCACCTAGACAGTGGGCAAAACGTCTGCAACACAAATTCCAGGGCCCCTCAAAGATCAGCAAGGTGGCCTTTGTGTGGCGCCGCAGAAAATGGGGGAGATAGTAAACGAGTATTTTGCATCAGTGTTTACTATGGAAAAGGACATGGAAGATATATGATGTAGGGAAATACATGGTGACATCATGTCCATATTACAGAGAAGGAAGTGCTGGATGTCCTGAAACTCAAAACTGGATAAATCCCCAGGAACTGCTCAGGTGTACCCGAGAACTCTGTGGGAAGTTAGAGCAGTGATTGCTGGGCCTCTTGCTGAGATATTTATATCATCGATAGTCACAGGTGAGAAGCCAGAAGATTGGAGGTTGGTTAACGTAGTGCCACTGTTTAAGAAGGGTGGTAAGGACAAGCCAGAGAACTATAGACCAGTGAGCTTGACATCAGTGGTGGGCAAGATGCTGGAGGGAATTCTGAGGGACAGGATGTACATGTATTTGGAAAGGCAAGGACCAATTAGGGATAGTCAACACGGCTTTGTGCGTGGGAAATCATGCCTCACAAACTTGACTAAGTTTTTTGAAGAAGTAACAAAGAGGATTGATGAGGGCAGAGTGGTGGATGTGATCTTTATGGACTTCAGTAAGGCGTTCGACAAGGTTCCCCATGGGAGACTGATTAGCAAGGTTAGATCTCATGGATTACAGGAAGAACTAGTGATGGAGGGTTGCTTTTCAGACTGGAGGCCTGTGACCAGTG
>NW_025153988.1:0-1420 GCF_004010195.1 Chiloscyllium plagiosum | reverse complement strand
ACACACATATACACACACAATCACCGCACTGACGCACACGCATATACACACACAATCACTGCAGACACACACATACACACACACAATCATAGCACTGACACACACACACATATACGCACACAATCACTACACTGACAAACACACATGTACACACACAATCACTGCACTGTCAAACACACATATACACACTCAATCACTGCATTGACACACACATATACACCCATAATCATACCACTGACACACACACATATACACACACAATCACTGCACTAACAAACACCCACACAAATATACACACACAATCACTGCACTGACAATCAACACACATAAACACACACAATCACTGCACTGACATTCAACACACATATGCACACACAATCACTGCACTGACACATACACATATACACACACCATCAATGCACTGATACACACACATATATACACACAATCACTGCACTGACACACACACATTTACACACACACAATCACTGCACTGACAACCACAAATATACACACACAATCACTGCACTGACAAATACACATATACGCACACAATAACTGCACTAACAAACACACATATACACACAATCACTGCACTGACACACACACATATACACACACACAATCACCGCACTGACACACACAAACGTACACACACAATCACTGCACTGACACACACATTTAAACACACAATCACTACACTAACAAACACACACACACATACCCACACAATCACTGCACTGACAAACAACACACATATACACACACAGTCACTGCACTGACCTACACACACATATACAGAGACAATCACTGCACTGATAAACACACATATATACCCACATATAAACCAACACATATATACCCACACAATCACTGCACTGACAAACACACGTATACACACTCACAATCCCTGCACTGACAAACACACATATACACACACAATCCCTGCATTGACATACACACATGTACACACACAACCACTGCACTGACACACACAAATATATACAGACAATCACTGCACTGACACACACACATATACAAAAACAATCACTGCACTGACACACGCACATACACACACAAGCACTGCACTGACACGCACACATACTCAGGCACAATCATTGCACTGACACAAACACATATACACACAAAATCATTGCACTGACACACACACATATACACACACAATCACTGCCCTGACAAACAACACACACATATACACGCACAATCACTGAACTGACAAGCACACCCACACATATATGCACACACAATCACTGCACGGAAACACACATATACACAAACAATCACTGCACTGACACACACAAATATACACACAATCACTGCACTGACACACATACATATGCACACTCAATCACTGCACTGACACACAAATTTTAAACAGGCAACCACTGCACTGACAAAC
>NW_025153987.1:0-1420 GCF_004010195.1 Chiloscyllium plagiosum | reverse complement strand
AAACTTCTCCAGACCCTAAACCCCTCGCTTTTCTGGTAACCTTCTCCAGCACGACCATGCAGTCCCTATTCGTGTAACATTCTCCATCCATACCTTATATGCATTCCCTATCTCTTTAACACTCTCCAGCTCCGGAACACCTCCGCATCCCTCCAACAGTCACCAGCACCTATGCACGATCCGATCCCTGTAACATCTCCAGCCTCTTCGCACAATCCCTATCCCTGTAAAATGTGTCCAGCACTTTCACGGAAATCTTGTCACTGTAAAATTTTCCATCACCGACAGCAACTCCCAATCCCTGTCACATTGTTCCAAAAGTACACACCACGACTGCCCTGTTAAATTATCCAGAACCGACATCAGTCCCAATCTGTGCAATGTTACTCTGTACCTACTTCCGAGCTTGTGAGGACAGGAATAGGAGGATAGAGCAGATGAATGCATGGCTGAGAAGCTGGTGTATGCGAGAAGGATTCACATTTTTCGGTCATTGGAATCTCTTTTGGAGTAGAAGTGAACTGTACAAGAAGGATGGATTACTCCTAAATTGGAAGACGTCTAATATACTGTCAGGGAAATTCGCGAGACCTGATCGGGAGGATTCAAACTAGTAAGGATGGGGGTGGGGTGGGGGTGAGGGTGGATCCAGGGAGATAGTGAGGAAAGAGATCAATCTGAGACTGTTGAGAACAGAATCGAATCAAAGAGTCAGGGCAGGCAGTGATAAGTTAGGACTAATAAAGTAAATTGCATTTATGTCAATGCAAGGGACCTAAAGGGGAAGGCAGATGAACTCAGGGTATGGTTACGAGTATGGGACTGGGATATCACCGCAATTACACAAACATAGCTCAGGAATGAGCAAGACTTGTAGCTTAATGTTCCAGGATACAAATGCTGCAGGAAGGATCAAAGATGATGCAAGTGAGGAAGCGCAGAGGCGTTTTTGAAAAGAGATCACATTACAGCTGTGCTGTGGGAGGATATTCCTGAAAATACATTCAAGGGATGGCTGGAAAATGGGAAGCCGTCAGGAACGAGATAACGAGAATACTGAGAAAGTAGATTCCTGTTACGGTGAAAGGAAAGGTTGGTAGGTATAAGGAATGCTGGATAACTAAAGAAATTGATTGTTTGGTTCGGAAAAAGGCGGAAGTATATGTAAGGTTTAGACAGGATAGATCAAGTGAATCCTTAGAAGAGTTTAAACACAGTAGGGGTATGCTTAAGAGGGAAATCAGGAGGGCGAAAAGGGTACATAACTTAGCTTTGGCAAATAGATATAAGGAGTATTCAAAGGTATTTTACAGATATATTGAGGACAAAAGGATAACTAGGGAGAGAATAGAGCCCCTCAAAGATCAGCAAGGCGGCCATTGTGCATAGCCTCAGAAAATGGGGGAGATACTAAACGAGT
>NW_025153986.1:0-1420 GCF_004010195.1 Chiloscyllium plagiosum | reverse complement strand
CAAAACGTTCCGGGGAATGTCGGTATAGAATGTCAGCGACAAAACGTTCCGGGGAATGTCAGTTATGGAATGTCAGGGACAGAACTTTCCGGGGAATTTCAGTTATAGAATGTCAGGGACAGAACGTTCCGGGGAATGGCAGTTATAGAATGTCGGGGACAGAACGTTCCGGGGAATGGAAGTTATAGATTGTCAGAGACAGAACGTTCCGGGGAATGGCAGTTATAGAATGTCGGGGACAGAACGTTCCGGGGAATGGCAGTTATAGATTGTCAGAGACAGAACGTTCCGGGGAATGGCAGTTATAGAATGTCGGGGACAGAATGTTCCGGGGAATGGCAGTTATAGAATGTCGGGGACAGAACATTCCGGGAATGTCAGTTATAGAATGTCAGGGACAGAACGTTCCGGGGAATGTCAGTTATAGAATGTCGGGGACAGAACATTCCGGGGAACTCCTTGACCTGTCCATCACCTTTCCCCCCTACTCACCCACCACCATGATGTACTCTGCCTGGGCACACTGTAACATTAATGGGGTGAGAGACGGAGGGTCCAATCACAGGAATGGGAATTAAAGGCATTGCCAGATCAGCTGAAATGGTTAGATATACGACATTATCAATCCACCTCACCGAACCAGCCCAGACACCATACACCCAGAGGAGATATCTGTTCACCGTGGACCACAGTGTAGACCAGGCCAGTGTACTGCTCAGTACAACCCAGCAATCTGTCCAGATTCATCCATTCCACTGGTCAATGCAATCCAGCGATCTGTCCAGAGTGGAGTACTGTGCAGACGACAGCAGTGCATTGATCTATTCACCCAGACCATATATCTGTCCAGCAGTGGGAGCTGTGCAGACCACATCAGTGCATTGATCTATAATCCCGGACTAGATATCTGGTCAGCACTGTGAGCTGTGCAGAACACATCAGTGCATTGAGCTATAAACCCGAACTCGATATCTGTCCAGCACTGGGAGGTGTGCAAACCACAGCAGGGCACTAATGTGTGAACCTGAAACAAATATCCATCCAGCATGGGGAGCTGCACAGACCACATCATTGCAGTATCTATAAACCTCAACCAGAATGACTAACCAGCACAGCGATCTGAGCAGTGATCACCCATGAATTAATTTGCAAACCTGGAGCAGTTACCCTCCAAGTGAGTAGGACTGTATATACCACCCCAGTGCACTGATCTGTAAACCAGGAGCAGTTATCCTCCCAGCATGTAGGGCTGTGTACACCAAACCAGGGCATTGATCTGTAACCTAGGAGCAGTTACCCTCCCAGCATGTCGGACAGTGTACACCAAACCAGTGCATTCATCTGTAAACCAGGAGCAGTTACCCTCCCAGCATGTAGGGCTGTGTGCACCCACCCCAGTGCATTGATCTGTAAACCAGGA
>NW_025153985.1:0-1420 GCF_004010195.1 Chiloscyllium plagiosum | reverse complement strand
GGAAATCCCTTTCAATGCCAGATTTAGTGGCCCGTCCTAAATGAAGAAAAAGTAGAGTCAGGTAAACTATCTGGTAAATATGCTGGATATAAAAAAGGTACAGGTATATCATGTGAATACGTCACAATCTTACTAATATAGAGAAAAGGAACTGAGGAAACAGGTGTTACTTAGTGCCCTGCAGCGTGAGGAATCAAATCCAGATGTCATGAAGTTTGATGTGATGCAAAATGCTTTAAATAACAAGGAAGTTCTTGAAGTGTGGGGTAGGATAGCGACCTGTCTGTTGTAAGAGCAATGAACCCAGTTGACTGTTCATTGCGGCAGTACGTGGACATTTGCAGAAACATGATGGGAGGACTTACGCTTTTGTGTATGGGTTTGAAGTCGGGAATGCTGTTCTGACAAACAACTCCCCTGCAGGCTTAATCCTCACAAAGCCACCGAGGTCCAGATCGAAATGAATGCGATGCTCAATGAAGATATCATTATAGAGTCAGAGCTAGTGGAGTACGCTGATTCTGTTACTACTCAAACCTGATGGGGCTCAGCGATTTTGTGTGGACTCTCAGAAAGTCAACGCTGAAACAATGTCAGACTCCTATCCAATACCAAGATTCGAAGACCACATACGTAAAGTTTGACAAACCACACACATCACAAAGTTGGACATAGTGCATGGTTATTGGCAGGCAACGTTATCAGAGAAATTGAAAGAAGTTTCTTCGTTTGTAACCTTAAATGGGGTACAACAATTCAAAGTGATGCTCTTTGGAATGAATAATGCACCAGCCACATTCCAAATACTCATGAACAGGGTTGTGTCCAGATTAACAAATTACACAGTTTATCTGTTAGATGCAGTGATCTTTAGCAAGTCATGGAAAGATCACATGTTACAGTTGGCAGAGTTCGTTGACTGATTACAAGAAGGAAAACTGATAATAATTGAAATGAAAACAGAATTTGCGAAGGCAGAGGTGACGTTCTTGGAACATTACATTGGCCATGAAAGATTGACCCAATGGAACAAAAAGACAACGGGCTTTGAGGAATTTCCTCAACCATCCTTGAAGAAGGAGGAGCTTTGATTAGTGGGACTGCGTGGATTCCATTGGAAGTTTGTTCCAAACTTCAGTAGCGTCGTGGAACCACTGATGGGTTTACTGAAGAAGAACACAAAATGTTGGTGTACAGAACAATTCGAGCTGGCACCTGAGAATTCAAAACCAGCTTTAACCGCCACACCAGTTTTAGCTACACCAAATATTTTGAAAGCCTCCAAACTTGCGATTGTTGCTAGCGATATAGGGGTTGGAGATGATGATGGAATTAACTGGAATTAAATGGCCAGTTGGCTACCTGTAAAACAAAACCGAACACCGAACAGAAAGAAAATGCTCCACTATTAAAAAAGGAT
>NW_025153984.1:0-1420 GCF_004010195.1 Chiloscyllium plagiosum | reverse complement strand
AAAGCCTGAGAGGCACTTTTTGGGAGTGTGATGAAACAGTCTCTATGTGCTTGGTTGAGTACTGCTCCAACAGCAAGGAAAAAGCTTCACATTGTCCTGAGCAAAACAGCCCACTTGGTTGGCACCCCACCCATTGAGTTCTTCCTCAATGGCCAACAATTGCAGCAGAGTGTACAATATATAAGATGCACTATAGCAACTTACCAAGACTGTTTCGACAGCCCCTTCCAAACCCATGACATGTGCCATCTTAAGACAATGGCAGCTACTGCTCCCTTACTAATTACCACCACCCAGTTCCCCTCCAAGCTGCATAATGTTTTGAATTTGTATCATATCACTAAACCTGCAACACATCCTGACTGCACAGTGGGTGTACCTTCAAGAAGGCAGCCTACTACCACTTAAGAGCAATTGGGAATGAGCAACAAATGCTAGTTTCATTGGCAACCGTCCTATTCCATCTTCAGTAAAAGCAAGTAACACCAATATAACCTGTGGTTACAGTGCACCTGTTTACTCAATCTGCAGGCATTGTACTATGAACTTTACCTGTTTTAAATAGTATTTTTGTTAGAATGCTACATTTAACTGAACGTTTATTCATTAATTTATCATGAGGGGGAACAGCTTTGTGATTTTGCAACAATGTCATGGTATTTCATGATAATCCAGTTTAATTGAAAATGTCTTTGTCTATACAATGTGATGTGAAATTTTAGATATAATGTCATTGACTAAATGGCAGGCTGTACTACATTTCCGAATAAAATTCACCCAGAATTACTGGAATTACTTTAAATTCTGCATGATTTTTCAATATGAATTAGATTGTTGTGGGAATGTTGCAATATTGGAAAACTAATAGAAACTAGCACCCTCCCTCATGGTGAATTAAATACCACTGGAACTTTGTAATAAGTGTGCTAATGTAAATCTTCAAAGAGGCTGTTAATAAAATTAAGATTTTCTTTTGTGATCCATAGAGTCATAGAGATTTTCAGCATGGAATAAGGCCCTTCAGTCCAATCCGTCCATGCTGACCAGATATCCCAACGCAATCTAGTCCCACCTGCCAGGACCTGGCCCATATCCCTCTAAACCCTTCCTATTCATATACACATCCAAATGCCTCTTAAAAGAATGCAATTGTACCAGCCTCCACCACATCCTCTGGCAATTCATTTCGTACACGTACCATCCTCTGCGTGAAAAAGTTGCCCCTTAGATCTCTTTCATATCTTTCCCCTCTCACCCTAAACCTCTGCCCTCTAGTTCTGGACTCCCTGACACCAGGGAAAAGACTTTGTCTATTTATCATATCCATGCCCCTAATAATTTTGGAAACCTCTATAAAGTCACACCTCAGCCTCCGACGCTTCAGGGTAAACAGCCGCAGCATGTTCAGCCTCTCCCTGTA
>NW_025153983.1:0-1420 GCF_004010195.1 Chiloscyllium plagiosum | reverse complement strand
CCTTTGGTTAACTATCTTTAATATATTCAAAGAAATCTCCTTTTCCGTTACCATCGGTGTATTTATCTTTTCTCCTATTTCTATCTAGCTTGAAATTGAAGTCAGAAGCTTTCACTTATGAACCAAATCACAATCATCTGTAATGTTCACTGCTCATCTCGCAGATTTAATTCTCTACTCTTCCAAATAAGTTCTGACGGCTTCAGGAAGATAATGTTTGTCTCTCTAAAATAATCATCTCTCTACGACCATCATATATTTGATCTATTTCCAACATTCTTATCCACCTGTCAAAATTATTTTGTTTGATCATTTCAAACTCGGTGTATGTTTGACAATGTTCCCTCCTTAGATTCCTGAAATGTCGTGGAATTCTGGTACTCGGTCATATGCACTTAAGGCGGCATTTGCACCTCATTACATTCCCTAGATAGTGCCTCTGACAGCAATGCAAATACATCACTAGGTTGGCCTACCTATTTTGGTTTGATCAACAATGCACACACGGTCACCAGCAATTTCATTAGTTTCTCTTTGAACTTAGGCAAAGCTTGGACACATTTAGCCATTTAGCCTTTGGCTGCTATGGGATTGCTTTCCATCACCATCCTCATCACTAGTCCTATTTTCATCGCTACCTCCAACAATGCCAGTCAAATGCGAGTTCTCAGTTTTAATCTCTGAAGTTGAAAAATTTGCTTTTTCTCTCGCTCTTGTCTATTTTGCTCTCTTTCTTCTGCTATGGATTTCCTCTCCCTTTATTTCTCTCCTGCTTTAAATCGTAACTCAAACTGTCTCATATCTTTTTCAAGTTCAAGCCGCTTCATTTTCAATTGAATTTTAGCCATTTCCAAAGATTCTGATGGTAACCGTCGAACTTGTAAATGCTGCATGATCGCTACAACTTTCTCAACTTTCCTCACAGACATGAGCGACCCCAACTCCAACCTATTTGCAACTTCGCAAAGCTTAGCCTCGCTCACTTCCTTTTACATCCACTCAGTGACTTCTTCCACCCACAAGGAACTCCGAACAGGAGGAGCTGTTGTTACACAAGGTACAGCCTTTTTAAACCAACCTAATTCAACATCCAAAATAAAATACATTAATTTTTGCCAATTGATGCCTTTGAATCCAATAATCCTAAACCCAATCAAGAATTAGAAATTTTGATCCCAACAAGAGCCCCAATTCATTATGGACCAGACCCCCTCAAAACATGTTAAGAAGACAGTTTAAACCCCTACTTGTCCTTGTATTGAAGGTAAGTGTGAGGTGCCGCTTTCCTGATGCAATTTGATCGGACAATCTACGAGTTTTCAAACAAAACATGATTAATTCATATACGATAGTTATAATACAAAAGCAAACAAAAAAGTGGACATTTTGGATTTGGAGATGCCAGTGTTGGACTGGGGTG
>NW_025153982.1:0-1420 GCF_004010195.1 Chiloscyllium plagiosum | reverse complement strand
CATTTAAGTCGTTAATGGACAAGCATATGGAAGGACATGGAATAGTGTAGGTTAAATGGGATTCAGATTGGTATGACAGGTCGGCGCAACATCGAGGGCCGAAGAGCCTGTACTGTGCTTTAATGTTCTATGTTCTATGAGCAATATGCTGTAAGGATCGTTGCTGGGTCCACTGCTTTTCATCATTTATGTAAATGTTTTCCATGTGAATATAGGAGGTACGGTCAGTGACTTTACATAGATACCAAAATTGGAGATGCAGTGGACAGGGAAGAAGGTTACCTCAGATTACAATGAAACTTCAAACAAATGGGCTGAGGAGTGGCAGATGGAGTTTAATTCAGAAAAATGTGAGGTGCTCCATTTTGGAAAATCAAATCAGGGCAGGACTTATACCTTAATGGGAAGCTCCTGGGGAGCGTTGCTGAACAAAGAGATCTTGGAGTGCAGGTTCATAGTTCCTTGAAAGTGGAATCATAGATAGGCAGGGTAGTGAAGCAGGTGTTTAGTATCCTTGCCTTTACTGGTTAGTGGATTGAGTACAGGAGTTGCGACGGCATTTTGTCGCTGTTCAGCACATTGATTCAATCACTTCTGGAATTCTGCTTTCAGTCCTGGTTTCCCCGCTATCGGAATGATATTTTGAAACTTGAAAGGGTTCAGAAAAGATGTGCAAAGATGTTACTAGGGTTGAGGGTTTCAGCTATATAGGGATAGGCTGGGGCTCTTTTCCCTGGAGCATCGGATGCTGAGAGGTGACCTCAGTGGTTGATACAATTGTGAGGGACATGAATAGGGTGAACAACCAGGGTCTTATTCCCAGGTTAGGTGAGTCCAAATATATGGGGCACAGGGTTTTAAGGAGTGAGGAAAACAATTTATAAGGGATCTGAGGGGCATTGTTTTCAAGCTGAACGCGGTATGTGTATGTAATGAGCTGCCAGAGAAAGTGTGGTGGCTGGTACAATTGCAACATTTAAAAGGCATCTGATTTGGGTAAGTGATTAGGAAAGGTTTAGAAGGTTATGGGCCAAGTGCTGTGAAATGGGACGAGATTAATTTAGAATATCTGGTCGGCATGGACAAGTTGGACCAAATGGTTGGCATCTGTGCTGTACATCTCGATAACACTGAAACATTAAAATTAAGATAAGTTTCTCTATGTGGGGAGTTGGCAGAAGGTCAGATAATTCTCCTTGGAGATCAGAAGGTTAAGCAGTGATTTCAACCAGGGGCAGATTTCTTTCCAGGATATTTATTTTAGAGGGAGAAATTATTAACGTCACAATTTTTAGTAACGACTTTCAAGTAATTGGCAAATAATGCAGGTTAAAAATGTGAATATTACTTTATTCCGTAAGTTCTAAGCATCTGGATCAGTTTGACAGACAGCTGGATGCAGATTCAGTAATTATTGTCA
>NW_025153981.1:0-1420 GCF_004010195.1 Chiloscyllium plagiosum | reverse complement strand
TCTATCTCTATCGCTATCTCTAACTCTATCTCTATCTCGATCTCCCTTTCTCCATCTCACAATTTTCTATCTCTCTTCTCTATCTCTATCACTCTATCTGTATCTCTTTCTCTATCTCTCCATCTCCATCTCTCTATCTCCATCTCTCTCTATCTCTCTCTCTCGTTATCTCTATCTCTCGCTATCTCTATCTCTCCATATCTCTAACTCTCTATCTCGCGATTTCTCTATCTCTATCTCTCTATCTCTATCTCTATCTCCATCTCTCTACCTCTCTATCTCTCTACCTCTCTATCTCTATCCCTCTATCTCAACCTCTATCTCTGTCAATCAATATCTCTATCTCTATGTCACTATTTCTCCATCTCTCTCTCTATTATTATCTCTCTATCTCTATCACTATATTTATCTCTCTCTATCTCGATCTCTCACTATCTCTATCTCGCTATCTCGATCTCTATATCTCTCTCTATCGCTATTTATATCTCTATCTATCTCTCTCTAACGCTATCTGTATCTCTCTATCTCTCTATCTCTGTCTCTCTACATCTCTATCTCTATCTCTATCTCTCTCTCTCTATTTCTATCTCTCTATATCTCTATCTCTCCATTTCTCTATCTTTCTCTCTCTCTATCTCTATCTCTATCGCTATCTCTATCGCTATCTCTCTATCGCTATCTCTCTATTTCTATCTCTCTATCTCTATCTCTCTATTTCTATCTCTATCTCCATCTCTGTCTCTCTCCCTATCGCTATTTCTATCTCTGTCTCTATCTCTCTCTCTATCGTTATCTCTATCTCTCGATCTCTCTATCTCCATCTCTATCTATATCTCTCTATCTCTATCTCTACCTCTCACTATCTCGCTATATCTATCTCTATCCCTGTCTCTCTCTATTGCTATTTATATCTCTATCTCTATCTCTCTCTCTACCGCTATCTCTATCTCTCTATCTCTCGATCTCTATCTCTTTCTATCTATCTCAATCTCTATCTCTCTATCTCTATCGCTATCTTTCAATTTCTATCTCTCTACCTCTATCTAGCTATTCTCTATATCTCTATCTCAATCTATATCTCTCCCTATCTAAATCTCTATCGCTCTCTCCATCTCTATTTCTCTACCTCTCTATCTCTCTCCCTCTCTACCTCTCTATCTCTATCTCTCTCTATCTCTCTACGTCTCTATCTCTATATCTATCTCTATATCAATCTCCCTTTCTCCATCTCTCTTCTCTATCGCTATCATTCTATCTCTATCTCTTTCTCTATATCTCTATCTCCATCGCTCTCTATCTTTATCTCTCGCTATCTCTATCTCTCGCTATCTCTATCTCTCTAACTCTCAATCTCTCTATTTCTCTATCTCTATCTGTATCTCTATCTCTCTATCTCTCTATCTCTATCTATCTTTCTCTA
>NW_025153980.1:0-1420 GCF_004010195.1 Chiloscyllium plagiosum | reverse complement strand
CAGTGAGCCTTACTTCTGTTGTAGGAAAGGTTAGGAAAGGATTATAAGAGATAAGATTTATAATCATCTGGCGAATATCAATTTGATTTCAGATAGTCAACTTGGTTTTGTCAAGGGCAGGTCATGTCTCACAAACCTCTGAGTTTTTTGAGAAGGTCACCAAGCTTGTAGATGAGGGTAGGGCATTTGACGTGGTACACATGGACAAAAGTAAAGCCTTTGACAAGGTTCGACATGGTAGGCTGTTGGAGAAAATGCAGAGGCATAGAATTGAGGGTGATTTAGCAGTTTGGATTAGAAACTTGCTTTCTGAAAGAAGGCAGCGAGTGGTGGTTGATGGAAAATATTCATCCAGGAGTCCAGTTACTAGTCACGTGCCACCAGGATCTGTTTTGGGACCACTGCAGGTATAGGTGAATGGATTAAGAAATTTGCAAACGACACTAAAGTCAGTGTAGTAGTGGACAGTGTGGAAGAATGTTACAGGTTGCAAGGGGACTTGGATAAACTGCAGAATTGGGCTGAGGGGTGGCAAATAGAGTTCAATGCAACTAAATGTGAGGTGATGCACTTTGAGAAGAATAACAGGAAGGCTGAATACTGGGTCAATGGAAAAATTTTTGGTAGTGTGGTGTGCAGAGGGATCTTTGAGTCCATGTACATAGATCCCTGAAAGTTGCCACCCAGGTTGATAGTGCTGTTAAGAAGGCAAACGGTGTGTTATTGGTTTCATTCGTGGAGGGATTGAGTTTCGAAGTTGAAATACCATACTGCAACTATACAAAACGCTGGTGCAGCCACACTTGGAATATTGTGTTTAGTTCTGGTGCCCATATTTCCGGAAGGATCTGGAAACATCGGAAAAGGTGCAGAGGAGATTCACCAGAACGTTGCCTGGTCTGGAGAGAAGGTCTCGTGAGGAAAGGCTGAGAGACTTGAAATTCTTCTCATTGGCAAGAATAAGGCTAGAAGGGATTTGACAGAGATATACAAGATGATCAGAGGATTAGAAAGGTAGACAATGGAAGTATTTTTCCTAGGGTAATGATGTCAGCGTGGGGGGAATGGTGGTGGAACCCTGCTCATGACTCTATCTCCATTCCCCCAACACCAGTTACAGGCTCCGCCCCCACTCCCAGCTCCACACCCACACCAGATCCCAGCTCCCAGCCCTGCTGAGTTTTCACCATCCCTCCAGACCTTCCCCTCACTGAGGATGAACGATCAGTTCTCAGCAAAGGCCTCACCTTCATCCCCCTCCGTCCACGCATCAATGAATTTAATACACGCTGTGACGTCCAACAATTCTTCCGTTGCCTCCGTCTCCGAGCTTACTTTCACAATCAGGACTCCTGCCCACCTTCCGAGGATTCCTTCACCCACCTCCAACACACTGGATCCACCTGGACACCCCGCGCTG
>NW_025153979.1:0-1420 GCF_004010195.1 Chiloscyllium plagiosum | reverse complement strand
GGAAAGGGGACGGAGGGAGGGCAGAAGCGTGGGAGATGGTATAGTCACAGCTGAAGGCCCTGTCCATCAGAATTAGCGGATTTCTGATTTGAAGGAAAAGGAGGTCATGTCACAAGCAGTGCACTGGAATGTGGCGTCATCAAACAGAAACAACAGAGACAGAGAAACTGGGAGAATGGAGTCAGCCTCCGCTTATCATGTGTACAGCTGCATGCTGAAGCCCCCCTGCATGATTGAAAAGAACCAGAGATCTAAATTGAGGGTTTCTGTCTAACATCTGATCTGAAGCGACATGTGGAAGTAGACCCAGAGGAAGGTCAGTGGGTATACCTGGGCAGACATTCAAGCAGGTATCCAATAACGCTCAGAAATTGTTGTTTCTGTTCCAACAGAAGGACTCGATTAGAAGATGTATCACCCATGGTTGACAAGGATACTTGTGTAGGGCCAGATTTAGGATGTTTATTTCAGGGATCATAAGCAGATGCTGGGCATGACTTTCAGCTGTGCTTCCTGAATTACTCCCAAAAACCCCTGCCATTGCCGTTCCACCCTCTTCCCTGCTCCTCTCCACTTTCTGATTCCAGGTTCTCCATCTCAAATTACAGAGCACATTCTCTCACATTTTGGTCCGTCCCCACTTCACCTGAAGCTCTTTGATCCAGTCTACCTTCCCTGCACTATCATCAATCTACGTTTTGTGCTGCCACCTTGCCTCTGGTCTGAGTGTGGCTCGGCCTCTTCATTCATGTTGCTTTAGACCTCCCACTCACACCTCACTCCGGAAAGTTTCATTCTTGGAGTAAACCGTATTGAAACCACCATTCTCCCTTTGCACTGAATTCACACTGTGATCCCAAATCCAAAAAGTACACCCAGCCGTCATCTCACTCTGCTGAAGGTGCATGCTGACCGTATGGTATAAGAATTCTTTTTTTTACATAGAACTGGCCAAAGATACGTTTACCCTGTAGAGATCATCACCCACTTTAGACAAAGGAATGTGTTTGCTTGACGTCTTATTAGCACGAGTAAGAGTTGCAAGCTGCCTTAGTGTTGTAACATGGAGAAAAACAAATCACATTATGAAGTTTGGGCTGAGTGTTGTGTACCTGTCATTTTTAATGCTGTTACAAATTTGCAGTGCTTATCTTCAAATGCTTGCTCTTGAAGCTCGAATCAGATCGAGCGTTGAGGGGTGACATTCTAGAAGTTTTGATATCATGGGAAGCATGGATAGGGTGAATAGCCAAGGTCTTTTTCAGAGGATAGGAGAATCCAAACATAGATGTCGTCGCTTTAAGGTAAAAATGAGGAAATTCAAAAGGGACAAATGGACAACGTTTTCACACAGAGGGTAATTTGCTTATGGAATGAGCTGCCAGAGGAAAATGCAAGTCCAGCTACAACATTTCAAAGA
>NW_025153978.1:0-1420 GCF_004010195.1 Chiloscyllium plagiosum | reverse complement strand
GCTAATTCTCGCACGTTGAATAACGGCAGACAATTTCCAAATGAGGCCTGTCAGAGATGACTTGGGGGTACATTTGACAGAGGGGCTACATTAGGAATCTATGGATCACCGTGACACCAGCACATCAGCTTTCTCCTTGGCTTTGAAATGGGCCATCTGCGCAAGGAATGCAAATGTGTTACTGTTTTTTGTGGAAGGATTAGAACGCGGGAACTACACTCTTAAACAGAATGGTGTATGTTCAGAAGCAGGTTGGAGAAACACTTCACAACGTTTCACCAGGGCTGTTTCTGCCCAGTTTCGAACTGGGGACCTTTCATGGGTGAGGCGCATGTGACAACCACTACGCTATAGAAACAAGCTGCACTGGAAGCAAAATGCTGGGAAATGGCACTTATTTAATTTTGGCAATGTGGTCAGCATGGACGAGATACACCGAAGAGTCTGTTCCCATGCTGTGTACTTCAATAACGTTATGTTGCTTACACCCCCACTTAAAGGATTACTATTAGCGGGGCTTGCCATCGCTCGCTGTGGCGCAATAGTTTAGTCTGTTCGACTGTTCAACGGAAAGGTAGCATTGTGAAAAACTGCAGAACTGAAAGACTTCCTTATTTTGTCCCGACTGACCACACTTTGTGAAATATTCCCGGATACACAGTTGAGGGTTTTTGCTGCTGGAAATTATCTCACAAACTGTGTTATCTCGAATGACAAAACAGTCACGATTTAACACGGAACACAAATAAAAATGACAAACCAAATGCATTTTCAGACACAGCGAAGCATGAATGCCAAATGTGAGACAGTCCGAGGGCATGAGCCATACACTAATCTCACAACTAACAGCAGGGCAATTCCAAATTATTCTTTCAAGCTTACTGGAGCCTTAGTGCACCATCACTTCCCAGAAAGTGTTGAAAAGAGAGAAAGAAAGAACACAATAAGAATGGGCCATAGAAAGTCAATTTCATCTATCACATTCTCGATTAGATTAGCTTTCCCTTCCGCCGTCTCCAGGACAGAAAAGAAGGAAATAGAAGAAATTTAAGAACATATGACATCGCAATTCATTGGAATAATTTTCTCTTGCGCCAGAAAACCAAATAACAACGAGTGGAGTCACCGCAGGACTTTGTTTCACAACAGCGATGAAACAACAGTCTGTCTTC
This sequence comes from Chiloscyllium plagiosum, assembly GCF_004010195.1. Classification (NCBI taxonomy): domain Eukaryota; kingdom Metazoa; phylum Chordata; class Chondrichthyes; order Orectolobiformes; family Hemiscylliidae; genus Chiloscyllium; species Chiloscyllium plagiosum. The sequence continues at coordinate 248 of NW_025153978.1, read as the reverse complement.
GGTTCCAGTGAATACTCAACTTGCCTGGAATGAAACAGCAGCAGAAGAACTGCTTGAGCCCGCGATTTACCTTGTGGAAGGCGAACACGTCATGACAGCACGGAAACTGACCCCTCGGAGAAAATCTGCAGTCTCCCATATTGCAGTTTACTCTCCAAAAGACAGATCCTCAGTTGTCCTTTGACCACGGGACTTTAACACGCTGCAGCTGATGCGACGGAAATTGTAGCAGTGGGATTCCAACCTCC
>NW_025153977.1:0-1420 GCF_004010195.1 Chiloscyllium plagiosum | reverse complement strand
GGTCGATGGAAAGATTCTTGGTCGTGTGGATGTACAGAGGGATCTTGGAGTCAATGTACATAGATCCCTGAAAGTTGCCACCCAGGTGGATAGTGATGTTAAGAAGGCATATGGCACGTTAGCTTTCATTGGTAGAGGGATTGAGTTCTGGAGCCGCAATATCATGCTGCAACTATACAAAACGCTGGTGCGGGCACACTTGGAATATTGTGTACAGTTCTGGTCCCCATATTTTGGGAAGGATGTGGAAGCATTGGAAAAGGTGCAGAGGAGATTTACCAGGATGTTGCCTGGTCTGGAGGGAAGGTCTTATGAGGAAAGGCTGAGAGACTTGGGTCTGTTCTCATTGGAAAGAAAAAGGTTAAGGGGGGATTTGATAGAGACATACAAGATGATCAGAGGATTAAATAGGGTAGACAATGAAAGCCTTTTTCCTGGGATGATGACGTCAGCTTGTACAAGAGGTATGGCTGCAAGTTGAGGGGTGATAGATTTAAGACAGATGTCAGAGGCAGGTTCTTTACTCAGAGAGTGGTAAGGGTGTGGAATGCCCTACCTCCTAATGTGGTCAACTCAGCCACATTAGGGAGATTTAAATCATCCTTGGATAAGCACATGGATAATTTTGGGATAGTGTAGGGGGACGAGCTGAGAATAGTTCACAGGTCGGCATAGCATTGAGGGCTGAAGGCCCTGTTCTGCGCTGTATTGTTCTATGTTCTATGTTGACATGGTATGGGCTAAAAGAGAGATTCAGATGGACCAAGAGTCAAATTTCACTGCTTAGCTGTTTAAGGAGATTATGAATAGCTTAGGTATACAGCATTTTAAAACCAGTGTGTATCATCCTGAATCCCAGGGTTTAGAAAGCTGGCTTCAGACCTTGAAGACCATGTGGAAAGCATCCTGTCAAGTCTACCTGAATGACTGGGATAAAGGTATCCCATTTGTATTGTTTGCCATTAGAGATACCCCAAATGATTCCACTCAGTTCACTCCCTTTGAGTTAATATTTGGGCTTGAAGTGAAAGGTTCTTTGAAATTAATTAAAGAAAAATTGACAGGACCAAAGTCAGAGATCTCACACTTACATTATGTATCGGAGGTGAGGGAGAGATTAAATCGAGTAGGTGAGTGAGCTAAATAGCACTGAAAGAGGGCACAGCATAGAATGAAGCAGGTGGCAGATTAAAAACTCTGGGACTCGAACATTTTCCTGAGGGGATGACGTGTTCGTACTGTTCCCAGTGGTAGGAGTTCCCTTCAAAGCCAGGTCTACTGGTCCCTATCAAATTGAGAAAAAGTTGAGTCAGGTCAACTATTTGGTAAAAATGTCAGATAGGAAAGAGAGGTATCGGGTTTGTCATGTGACCATGGTGGAACCGTATTACACTGGAGAGAAAGAACTGGAGAAACAAGT
>NW_025153976.1:0-1420 GCF_004010195.1 Chiloscyllium plagiosum | reverse complement strand
TGTAAGGTATGATTCTGTGAGTATGACTATGTCTCAGACTCCCTATCACCTTCCCCGGATATCTCTTGTATCATCAGCAGGACGGACACAGCAGACGTGGCGGCGCACTGGCATACAGTTGGAAGGGAATTGCTCTTGGAGTCCTCAACAATGACTTCGTATCCCATGAAGTCTTAAGTTTACACATAGGAAAGGAAACCTCCTGCTGATTACCATGTTCCAGCCTATTTCAACCAATGAATCAGTACTCCTCCTTGCTGATCAACACTTGGAGGAAGCACTGAGGGTAGTACCGACGCAAGATGTACTCTGGGTGGAGGGTTTCAATGTCCACCTCCAAAAGTATATCAGCTACAGCAATACTGATCGAACTGGCCGGGTCCTAAATGATATAACTGCTAGACTGGTTCTGTGGCAGGTGGTGAAGGATCCAAGAAGAGGAAAATACATACTTGACCACAGCCTTACTAATCTGCCAGTATCCATGAAAGTTTCGGTAAGAGCGACCACCGCATAGTCATTGTGGAGACAAAGTCACACCTGCACATTGAGAATAACCTCCACCATTTTGGGTGGTACTATCACGGTGTTAAATAGGGCAGACATCGAACAGATGTAGCAGCTCAAGTCTGGGTGCCCGTAAGATGTTGTGGGGCAGTAATAGCAGCAGAATTGTACAGCCACACAACATCATTGACTGGCGTATCCCCCTTGCAACAATTACCATCAATCCAGAGGATCAACCTTGGTTCAATGGAGTGTGCAGGGTGGCAGGAGCAGCACCAGACAGACCTGACAACGAGGTGTCAGCCTGGTGAGGCCACCAAATAGGACTACTTGTGCGCCAAACAGCATAAGCAGTAAGTCATAGACAGAGCTAAGTGATCCCACAAGCAAAGGATCAGATCTAAGCTCTCCAATCCTTCCAACTCTAGTCGAGAAACGTTGGGGACTATTAAGCAATTCACTGGAGGAAGACATTCCACAAATAAAGACTTCCTCCATGATGGAAGAGCCCAGCACTTCAGTGTATAAGATAAGGCTGATCCATTCGCAACATTCTTCAGTCAGAAGTGCTGAGTGGATGATCCATCTCAGCCCCCTCCAGTGGTCCTCAACCAGTCATCAACCAATTCGATTCAGTCCACGCGATATCCAGAAACGGTTGGAAATACTGAATACTCCAAAGGGTGTATAATCTGACAACATTCTGGCAATAGTACTGAAAACTTTACTCCATAACTTGCCACTCCCCGAGCCAAACTGTTTCAATACAGTTACAACAATGGCTTTTCCCGATTATGTGGAAAATTACCCCAAATATCTTCTGCATATAAAAACTGGAACAAATTCAATCGGGTCATTTACCACCCCATTAGTCTACGCGCGATCATCAGTAAAGTGGGGGAAGGTCTCAGTG
>NW_025153975.1:0-1420 GCF_004010195.1 Chiloscyllium plagiosum | reverse complement strand
TGAGGAGTCTACACACAGCTTGGTGCAGCCACACACAAAGGTGGCCATAAGGACAAGGATGATGTTGGGTACATTCTTCCAACCCCATATCCAGAGCTTTGTACATGTGTCCCAGTGGACACGGTCTGTCTTAGACTGCCAGATGAAGGGGAAGATGGCGCGGGTGTCTGAAAGAGTGCAGTTTCGGGGAATGGACCAGACCTGCACCATGTGCAACAGCAGAGAGAGTGCCTCACACCTGATGATCAGGTTTTTACTCGCAATGGAGAGGGAGCGCTGCTCACAAAAGCCCAGTTTCTGCCTCATCTTGGTGATACGTACCTCCCGAGTTTTGGTGCCAATCCTGGCTCCTCTGTAACATATTCCCAGCACCTTCTGGTAATCTGTCCTGATGGTGAAGGGATAAATGATCCGTCAGACCAGTTCCCAAAGAACGTAGTCTCCCTCTTGCCTCAATTTACCTTGGCTCCCCAGGCCAGTTTGATCTGGTCACAGAGGCTCATGAGTCTGCACACTGCCAGTGGATCTGAGCAGAAAACAGTGACATCATTCATTATAGGAAAGAAGAAATATGAGTATGTCTTATGCTACTCCAGGAAAAAGACCCTGGACCAGAATATTATCTTGGAGACCTCCAAGGTAAAGTGTGAGGCTTGCTAGCTCTTCATCTCCTGGAGATTTACCATGACATTGATCCACATCATTGGAGTAAGTTTAAACAATCTTCCCATCTCTCTCTTACCTTCTGAACAACTTTGTGGATGAAGAACCTCTTAATGTTCCTCTTGACTGCTTTCCGTGAGTCCGCTGTACTCTCAAAGAGGGGCTTCACGGTTCTCCAACTATGGAAAATAAAGAGCATGATAGCATGGGAAGGGTTATAGCATGAAGACCACTGGCGATCTGTGCTCTGTGGAAGGCAGGATGGGATAAGAATCGTGGAATGCTTTTACACCAGTTAGCAGAGTAAGGTTAAGGCTGAAAGCTCAATATGGCGAGATGAGATAACAGTGAAAGTTGTCTCCCTGTTAAGCGTCATTATGACAAGATTGGGACCATAAATATTTGGGACATGACATTAAATATCTAATTAATATCTAATTAATAGTTAGAATACAGGAGACTATTGTAATAGATGGAATAGCTAAATATCTAATCATAACAGGTTAATCTGGAATGGAAGATCACTGTAGTAGAGGTGATAATAAATATCTAACCGTGACATTAGAATAACATTAAGTAGAATGTGCAACTGAAGAGACAATGGAAACGAATATCACTGGTTTAATGTGTAGCTAGAGTAAGGTACTTTGATTAATATAGTTGGACATGCTGATAAGCTAACAGGAACATGATAAAAAAAAAATTAAAAACACAGACCCTGAGTTTCATGGGCATTTGAGCATCTGCTTTCTCAGTG
>NW_025153974.1:0-1420 GCF_004010195.1 Chiloscyllium plagiosum | reverse complement strand
CAAGACCTGTGGGCTGCTAACTCTGACAGACTAATTGCCAAAGTCCAACTCAATTTTAAACAAGTCAAACTTTAATAGTATCCTATTAGCACAAAAAAAGCTCAAGATTGCTTATGTAACTTCAACGTTTTGCTTTCATAGTAATGCCCCTTTAAAAGCACGTTCTGGAATAATTATAAAGTCTGCAGTATATTGCCAACCAGCAGCTTGCTGCATCTATGTAAAGCCTCAACTAAGATAAAGGAATGCACATTTCTCAAAGCAATTCCTTTCCCTTGAACTTCCACGGACCCCACATCATCCACATGCATGTGATGAAACAGAGTATGCTGGATCGGTAAGAAGCAGGGGTTGCACAGTACCTGCCCAGCTGTTTGAAGATATACAGCTGGAGTTCGGGATGCTGGTTGGGAAAACAGACACTAAGAGAAGCCCAGTGATGAGACGGAAAGACAGAAAAGAAGCAGTTTACAGGAAACCAGAGCCTAAAATAAAAGGAGCAAAACGAAAAAAAGAGGCAGCTGAGTATTACCCCAAAATTGCTTTATCTTTTAGATACTCAAGAAAACCTCACTTTTTAAACAAAACTTCCAAGTGTTCCATGCAACAATTTATATCCAACCTCCCTTCACCTTCTGGCTCAACACAACTCCTTCTGCTAAGGTTTGTTAACTTCAAAAAGCAACAGAGCTCAGTAAAGGCAACACCAGCTCCATTTCTCTTTCTGACTTGGATAGTAGGAGAATCTCAAGCAATACCTTTCTAATGGTCCAATCACAGCTTACAAGTCCCTCTGAAAAAGGGTGAGCATGTTACCAACATTGGGATGCAGAATTAAGAAATCTTCCTCGTTGGTACACTCACAAGCAAAGTTAAATTCTGTTTACCTGTTTATAAATCTTTTCTTGGAACGAGGCAAAGGAAATAGCGGAGGGTGAATTAAATCAATATTCCAAATTCATATTACTGTGATGTACGATCCCAGTTCACACCCACCCTCAAAAACACACTGATCAGTCGTGTGAATAAGGACAGAGTACCTCATCTCCAACCAACCAGCATGTTTGGCAAAGAGGGAAAAGTTTAGTCTTTCATCCGTATTCCTGAACATTCCTTCAATGCCCCAGGGTTTCTGATCTTTGGTGATCTGGCTGCGGAGACTTGACATGGCAGATGGAAAACTGCAGTTCACTGAGGAACAAGAGGATTGCCATCTTTCACTCTTTCAATGTTGGAACTGTGGCATTCAGCTCACATAGCAAGGTTTGCATAAACATGACTCTTATTTTACAAAACTAAAAGAGGGCCTGAAACAAGTGGGATTTCATGGAATTAAAGGATTACCACAACATTTTCAAGTCTAAAAGGATTAAAAACAATGAAGAAAAATGAAGAAATAACCCCAACACAACTCAATGTC
>NW_025153973.1:0-1420 GCF_004010195.1 Chiloscyllium plagiosum | reverse complement strand
TCCTATTTATCAGAATTTGGCCCATGTTCCTCTCAACCCCTTTTTAATTCCAACACCCACCCAGATACCTTTTAAATGTTGTAATTGTACCAGCCTCCACTACTTCCTCTGGCAGCTCATGCACACAGTGCCCTCAGCGTTAAAAATGTTCCCCTTCGGTCCCTTTTATGTTTCCCCTCTCAACTTTAACTCATGCCAGCTGCTTCTGGACTCCCCCACCACAGGGAAATCACCTTGCCTTTTTACCCGATTGAGGCCCGTCATGATTTTGGGAACCTCTATAAGATTACCCCTCAACCACTGACCCTCCAGGGATAATAGCCTCAACCTATACAGTCTTAACCTCTAGCACAAACCCTCCAACCTTGGCAACATCCTTGTAAATCTTTTCTAAACAGTTTAGTTGCACAACACCCTTCTTATAGGAGGGAGTCCTGAATTGCACACTGTATACCAATATTGGCTGAACCAATACCGCAACATGACGTCCCAACTCCTTTACACAATTAACTGAGCAATAAAGACAAAAATGCCAAACGCCTTCTTCACTATCCTATCGATATGTCAGTATATCTTCAACAATGTATGAAGCTGCAATCCAGGTGTACTTGTTTCGCAACTTCGCTCGTACCTTGCCATTAAGTGTATATATCCTGCTCTCTTTTGCCTTTCCAAAATGCAGCACCTCACATTTATCTAAATTAATCTCCATCTGCCACTCCTCAGCCCAGTGGCCCATCTAATCAAGATCTCGTTGTCCTCTGAGGTAACCATCTTCACTGACCTCCACACCTCCAGTTTTACTGTCATCTGCAAGCTTACTAACCATTCATCCTATGGTCATATCCAAATCATTAATATAAATGACAAAACAACAGTGGACCCAACACGGATCCTTGTGCCACACCACTGGTCACAGGCCTCCAGTCTGAAAAGCAACCCTCCCCCACCACCGTCTGTCTTCGACCTTCAATAAAAAGAAATGTTGCAAGCATCAGTTAATTGGAGATTCAGTTCAGCGCATCACTAAATGAAAAAAAATGCAGGGCATCAATAATTGGGGAATTCATGCAGGTGCCATTTAAATTCGAAGTGGGAGAACTGGGGCAGGATAACACTCAATGGGAGAGTTGGTGCAGTTCCAAGATTTGTGCATGATTGGAAAATGGGAGAAATAGCCATAAATAAAGTCATGCAATCAGAGAGGTTTACAACACAGAAACAGATCATTCGGTTGAAATTGTCCATGCCACAATTTAAGAATTCTGGCAGCACTCCACTAAATTGGAGAACCATTGCAAAGAAACTACTTACTGGGAGAATTGGGCAAGGGCTTATCGAAATGTGAGAAATGTAACAGGGCATCAGATAATGGGAGAATTGGTACAGTGTAACACTAAATGGGAAAATTCGGGCAGGA
>NW_025153972.1:0-1420 GCF_004010195.1 Chiloscyllium plagiosum | reverse complement strand
AAAGATTGTAAGAGATAGGATTTATAATCATCTAAAAAGGAATTATTTGATTAGGTTTTGTGAAGGTAGGTTGTGCCTCACTAACCTTATTGTATTCTCAAGAAGGTGGCACAGGTGGATGAAGGTAAGACGGCTGATTTCAGTAAGGCGTTTGATAAGGTTCCACACAGTAGGCTATTGCACAAAATAGGAAGTTTCAGGATTGGAGGTGATTTAGCGGGTTTGGATCAGAAATTGGCTCGCTGAAAAAAGACAGAGGGTGGTGGTTGATGGGAAATGTTCATTCTGGAGATCAGTTACCAGTGGTGTGCCGCAAGGATCTGTTTTGGGGCCATCGCTGTATGTCATTTTTATAAATGATCTGGAGGAGGGTGTAGAAGGATGGCTTAGTAAATTTGCAGATGACACTAAGGTAGACAGAGTTGTGGATAGTGTCGAAGGATGTTATGGGTTACTGAGGGACATAGATAACATGCAGAGTTGGGCTTAGAAATGGCAAATGGAGTTAAATTCGGAAAAGTGTGAGGTAGTTCACTTTGGAAGGAGTAACAGGAATACAAGTGCTGGGCTTATGGTAAAATTCTTGGTAATGTCGATGAACAGAGAGATCGCGGTGTCCAGGTACAAAGTTGCCATCCAGGTTGATAGGGTTGTTTAGAAAGCATATACTATGTTGGTGTTTATTGGTAGGGGGATTGAGTTTTGGAGCCATGAGGTCATGCCTCAGCTGTACAAGACACAGGTAAGGCAGCACCTGGAGTATTGTGTGTAGTTCTGGTCACCTCATTACAGGAAGGATATAGAAGCTTTGGAAAGGGTGCAGAGGAGATTTACTAGGATATTGTCTGGTATGGAGGGAAGATTTTACAAGGAAGGTCTGAGGGAACTGAGGCTGCTTTCGTTGGAGAGAAGAAGGTTGAGAGGTGACTTAATCAAGACGTATAAGATAATCAGAGGGTTAGATAGAGTGGACAGGGAGAGCCTGTTTCTTTGGATGGTGAAGACTAACACGAGGGGACATAGCTCTAAATTGAGGAGTGATAGATTTAGGACAGATATCAGGGTAGTTTCTTCACTTCAAGAGTAGTCAGGGAGTGGAATAGCTTACCTGCAACTGTAGTAGGCTCGCCAACGTTAAGGGCATTTAGATGGGCATTGGACATACATATGCATAATAATGGAATGCTGTAGGTTAGATGGACATCCAGATTAATTTCACAGGTTGGTGCAACATTGAGGGTCGAAGGGCCTATCCTGCACTATAACGTTATATGTTCTATGTTCGAAGAGGAAGTTTGGGAGGTCTTAGAGAACACAAAGGTGGATAAATCTCTGGGGACTGATCTAATGAATCTCAGAATGTTGTGGGAAGTAAGAGAGGAAATTACAGAAATATTTGCAACATCTGTAACTATGGGCG
>NW_025153971.1:0-1420 GCF_004010195.1 Chiloscyllium plagiosum | reverse complement strand
TACAGAGTAAAGCTCCCTCTACACTGTCCCCCATGAAACACTGCCAGCGACAGGGGGTTAGATACAGAGTAAAGCTCCCTCTACACTGTCCCCCATGAAACACGACCAGGGACAGGGGGTTAGATACAGAGTAAAGCTTCCTCTGCACTGTCCCCCATGAAACACTGCCAGGGACAGGGGGTTAGATACAGAGTAAAGCTCCCTCTACACCATCCCCCACTCCCAGTGACAGGGGGTTAGATACAGAGTAAAGCTCCCTCTACACTGCACCCCCACTTCCAGGGATAGGGGGTTAGATACAGGGTAAAGCTCCCTCTACACTGCACCCCCACTCCCAGGGACAGGGGGTTAGATACAGAGTAAAGCTCCCTCTACACTGTCCCCCCACTCCCAGGGACAGGGGGTTAGATACAGAGTAAAGCTCCCTCTGCACTGTCCCCCACTCCCAGGGACAGTGGGTTAGATACAGAGTAAAGCTTCCTCTACACCGTCCCCCCACTCCCAGGGACAGGGGGATAGATACCGAGTAAAGCTCCCTCTACACTGTCCCCCACTCCCAGGGACAGGGGGTTAGATACAGAGTAAAGCTTCCTCTACACTGTCCCCCATGAAACACTCCCAGGGACAGGGGGTTAGATACAGAGTAAAGCTTCCTCTACACTGTCCCCCATGAAACATTCCCAGGGACAGGGGGTTAGATACAGAGTAAAGCTCCCTCTACACTGTCCCCCACTCCCAGTGACAGGGGGTTAGATACAGAGTAAAGCTTCCTCTACACTGTCCCCCATGAAACACTCCCAGGGACAGGGGGTTAGATACAGAGTAAAGCTCCCTCTACACCCTCCCCCACTCCCAGGGACAGGGGGTCAGATACAGAGTAAAGCTCCGTCTACACTGCCCCCCACTCCCAGGGTCAGAGGGCTAGATACAGAGTAAAGCTCCCTCTACACCGTCCCCCACTCCCAGGGACAGGGGGTCAGATACAGAGTAAAGCTCCCTCTACACTGTCCCCCACTCCCAGGGACAGGGGGTTCGATGCAGAGTAAAGCTTCCTCTACACTGTCCCCCATGAAACACTCCCAGGGACAGGGGGTTAGATACAGAGTAAAGCTCCCCCTACACTGTTCCCCATCAAACACTCCCAGGGACAGGGGGTTAGATACAGAGTAAAGCTCCCTCTACACCGTCCCCACACTCCCAGGGACAAGGGGTTAGATACCGAGTAAAGCTCCCTCTACACTGTCCCCCACTCCCAGGGACAGGGGGTTAGATCCAAAGTAAAGCTCCCTTTACACTGCCCCCCCCACTCGCAGCTACAGGGGGTTAGTTACAGAGTAAAGCTTCCTCTACACCGTCCCCCATCAAACACTCCCAGGGACATGGGTTTAGATACCGAGTAAAGCTCCCTCACACTGTCCCC
>NW_025153970.1:0-1420 GCF_004010195.1 Chiloscyllium plagiosum | reverse complement strand
CACTGATGTACCCCATACCCCTCACTGTAACAGACTGATATACCTCACACCCCTCACTGTACCACACTGATATAGCCCACACCCCTCACTGTAACACACTGATACATCCCACACCCCTCACTGTAACACACTGATATACCCCACACTCCTCACACTAACACACTGATATATACCACACTCCTCAACGTACACATTGCTATATCTCACATCCCTCACAGTAACACACTGATATACCCCACACTCCAAAGTGTAACACACTGATATATCCCTCACCCCTCACTGTAACACACTGATATAGCCCACACCCCTTCACTGTCACACTGATATACCCCACACCCCTCACTGTAACACATTGATATACCCCACACTCCAAACTATAACACACTGATATACCCCACACCTCCCACTGTAACACACTGATATATCCCACACTCCTCAACGTACACACTGATATATCTCACATCCCTCACAGTAACACATGGATATACCCTACTCCCCTCACTGTAACACTCTAATATACCCCACACTCCTCACTGTAACACACAGACATACCCCACACCCCTCACTGTAACACACTGATATATCTCACATCCATCACAGTAACACACTGATATACCCCACACCCCTCACTGTAACACACAGATCTACCCCACACCCCTCACTGTAACACACTGATATACCCCACACCCCTCACTGTAACTCACTGATATAACCCCACACTCCTCACTGTAACACACAGATATACCCCACACCCCTCACTGTAACACACTGATATATCCCACACCCCTCACTGTAACACACTGATATATCCCACACCCCTCACTGTAACACAATGATATACCCCACACCCCTCGCTGTAACTCACTGATATACCCCACACCTTGCACTGTTACACACTGATATATCCCGCACTCTCACTGTAACACACTGATATATCTCACATCCCTCACAGTAACACACTGATATACCCCACACTCCAAACTGTAACACACTGATATACCCCACACCTCCCAATGTAACACACTGATATACAACACACCCCTCACTGTAACACACTGATATACCGCATACCTCCCACTGTAACACACTGATATATCCCACACCCCTCAGTGTAGCACACTGCTTTACCCCACACCCCTCAATGTAACACACTGATATACCCCATACCCCTCACTGAAACACACTGATATACCCCACACCCCTCACTGTAACACACTGATATATCCCACACCCCTCACTGTAACGCACTGATGCATCCCACACCCCTCACTATAACACACTGATATACCCCACACCCCTCACTGTAACACACTGATATATCTCACACCCCTCACTGTAACACACTGATATACCCACACCCCTCACTGTAACACTGATATCCCCCACACCCCTCACCGTAATACACTGATATACCCCACAC
>NW_025153969.1:0-1420 GCF_004010195.1 Chiloscyllium plagiosum | reverse complement strand
GGTCAGGCAGCATCCGAGGAGCAGGAGAATCGGTTTTTCGGGCATAAGCCCTTCTTCCTAACATCAGGTTAGAGCATACACTCGAGCTCCCAGTAAAACCCGCCAGGGGTCACAGTAAGACCGTTCCAACCTGGGATGAGAGTACAGGAGTAATGCTTATCTGGAGCAACAGTCCAGGATTGAACCTGGTTTAGAGCAGAAGTCCAGGACTGATCCCTGTCTAAAGCAAAAGCCTGGGTCTAATCCCAGTCCACAGCGAGAGTCTGAGACTGATCCCAGTCAAGAGTGAAAGTCCAGGTCTGGTCCCAGTCTAGAGCAAGAGTCCAGGACTGAGTCTAAAGTAAGAGTTCCAGAATGATCCCAATCCAGAGCAAGAGTTCAGGACCAATCCCAGTCTGCAGTGAGAGTCCGGGACTGATCCTGGTCTGGAGCAAGAGTCTAGGTCTGATCCCATTGAGTCATAGCATCATACAGCAAGGAAACAGTGCCTTCGGTCCAGCTAGTTCATGCTGAAAGCAATTTCCAAAACTAAACACTTCCAATTTCCTGCATTTGGCCCTAAACCTTTCCTATCCATGTACCTGTCCAAATGTCTTTTAAATAAAACCCGGGGACTCTGAATGACAGTGTGCCAGTCCCTCTGCTCATCAATTCAGCCTTTCAAAAATATTTCATTTGGAATTGCTTTTGAAACTTTTAAAGTCCGAAAAAAAAGGTGAACCGAAGGAAGAAGCGTAGTTTGGGAGAGCAGCCTGTGAGTAGCAATCCATCCAGGTCTACGACAGAGGATCCCAGTCTGGAATGAGAGTCCGTCTCAGATTCTGGTCTGGCACAAGAGTCCAAGACTGATCCCAGTCTAGAGCGAGAATCCATGTCTTATCCCTGTCTGGAGTGAGAGTCCAGGACTGACAATAGTCTGGATTGAGAGTTCAAAGTTGATCCCAGTCTCGAGTAAGAATCCATGTCTGATCCCAGCCTGGAGCGAGAATCGATGTCTGATCCTGGTCGAGAGCGAGAATCTGGGACTGACCACAGTCTAGAGCAAGAGTTTGAGTCTGATCCCAATCTACATTTCCCTCCAGAAGCACCACCAATGTTTACAGGATGAAGGACTTGGGGAACATAAGTTCATTTCAAATGTTTATGTGGTTGGTCCTTAATTGAGATGGCAGATCAAAGCAGTGCTCTGTAATAACAGGAGAATGTGAGGATTGCAGATGCTCGAGATCAGAGACTAGAGTGTAGTGCTGGAAAAGCACAGCAGGTCTGGCAGCATCCGAGGAGCAGAAGAATTGACATTTCGGGCATAAGCCCTTCATCAGGAAGAAGGGCTTATGCCCGAAACACCGATTCTCCTGCTCCTCGGATGCTGCCTGACCTGCTGTTTTTTTCCAGCACTACACTCTCAACTCTGTAATAA
>NW_025153968.1:0-1420 GCF_004010195.1 Chiloscyllium plagiosum | reverse complement strand
AGTCTCCAGGACATATTAGCCACAGTCTCCAGACCGTGCTTGGCCAACCGTTTTGACCAACCTAGACACAGTCATTAGACCTCACCATGCCGAGTCTCAAGATTACATCAGAACGAAACTCCAGGCTGGAACAGACCCTGACCCCAGTGGCCTCACTGGACGCCTCAGGCTGATGTCAAGAGCACACCAGCCCCAGTTGCCAGCCTGCACATGGCCTAGTCTCCAGACGATGCTGGGCCCAGTCTGCAGGCGCACCAGGCCCAGTGTCCTGTCTGTACCAGGTCCATTCTCCTGGCAGCGCCAGCACCAGTTTCCAGGCAGATTCACGCCATTGTCCAAGTGAAAGAAGGTCTCTGTCTCCAGCCCAAGTCTCTACACCGCTTCGGGGCCCGTCTTCTGAACACAACAGGCCCAGCATCCTGGCTGTATAGGGCCAAGTCTCCAGGCCCCAACAGGCATAGGTTCCAAGCCACAACTTGTCCAGTCTCCATCTGCTTCTGACCGAGTCTCCAGGCCACACTGGACACACTCTCCATGCAAGTGTCCGGACGACACTGGCCGCAGTCTGCAAACTGCAACTAGCCCAGACTCGAGAGGGCAATGGGCCCAGTCACCAAGTTGCACAGCACCACTCTCCAGAACGCGCCGAACCTAGTCTCGAGACTGCATTGGTCCCAGTCTGCATCGGGCCCAGACTCCAGACCGCACATGGCCTAATCTCCAGGTCACAGTGGCCCAGTCCACAGACTGCAATGGGACGAGGCACCATACCCAGTCTCTCGACCACACGCCATGCCCCGTTTTCAAACCTCACCTGGCCCAGTCTCCAGATCGCACTGGGCCCAGACTGCGGACCCCACCAGGTGCGTTCTCCAGACTGCACCGGGCCCAGTTTCCAGACTGTATATTGCTCAAGTATCCAGGCTGCACCAGGCCAAGTCTCCAGACTGCAGCAATGCCAATCTCCAGATCACACCATGCCCTGTCTCCAGAACGCACCAGACCCAGTTTCCAGACCACACTGGCATCCGTCTCCAGGTTTCACTAGGCCCAGTCTCCAGAGCACTTCGGGCTCAGTCACCAGGCCGCACTGTGCTCTAAATCCTGAGTCCTCACCTTCCAAAACCAAAGTCCTGTCTGGAACTGATCTCCTCCTAATCCCACTGGTGCAACGTTAAAACTTACATTTTGGGGATAACATGCTTCCACAAAGTGTAAAAAAGAGCAAAAAAAATAATTAGCTGAGCAGATGCCGCCATCTGTAGAAATCGCACAGCTGGTTCCCTGTTCAAAGAATGACTTTCGAGTCTCAGAGCAGTTTTGTCCTATTTTTTGCAATGCTGTTCCTGAGATATTAACAAAATGAGATGACGATGCCCCTGTTTGTTGTCATTGGGTTTGCTTCAGGAGTTTACAATCC
>NW_025153967.1:0-1420 GCF_004010195.1 Chiloscyllium plagiosum | reverse complement strand
CTTCTTCACTCCCCTGTCTATCTGCAACTCCATCTTCAAGAAACTATGAATCTGCACTCCAAGATCTCTTGTTTCATCATCACTCCCCAGACATTACCATGAAGTGTATTATTCCTGCTCTGATTTGCCAAACCAAAATGGAGCACCTCACATTTATCGACATTAAACTCCATCTGACACTCCTCGGCCTAATTGCCCATCTGATCAAGATCCCGTTGTACTCTGAGGTTGACTTGAATTATTACTCTGGATGTAGGTTTGCTCGTTGAGCTGGAAGGTTCATTTTCAGATGTTTTGTCACCATACTGGGCAACATCTTCAGTGAACCTTCCAGCTCAGCGAGCAAACCTACATCTAGAACCTCAATCTGAGCTACAAACCTTCTCAAACCTTGCTGATATATTACTGTCATGTATAATCGAGTTACAGTAAAAAATGTTGTCTTATGTGCTTTACAGACAGATATTGATAGGTTAAGTTGGCAAAAATGTTGGCAAATGGAGTGCAATGTGGGAAAATGTGAAGTTGTTCATTTGGAAGGGAAATCAAAAGAATAGAATATGATTTAAATGGAGAAAGCTTCAGAAAACTGCAACACAAAGGGACTTGGGGCAACTAGTGAATGAAACATGGAAAGCTTGCGCACGGGGGCAGCAGGTAATTGGGAAGACTAATGGAATATTCGATGAAAACAGAAATTTCTGGAGAGACTCAGCAGGTCGGGTAGCATTCATGGAGAGAAAACAGAGTCAATGTTTTGAGTCTGGGGACCTTTCTTCAGAACTGAAGTGGAATGTTTGCCCTTATTTGAAGGGGGGTTGGAGTATAAAAGTCAGGAAGTCTTACTGCAACTGTGCAAGGTGCTTGAGAGAGCACATCCGGAGTACTGTGAGCACTTCTGGTCACCTTATTTAAGAAAACATGTTTTTTCATTGGAGGAAGTTAAGAGAATATTCACTAGGATGGCCCCCATTATGGAGGGATTGTCTTAAAAACAAAAGGCTAAACAGGATTCTACTCACTGGAGTTTAGAAGAATGAGAGATGTCCTCATTGAAATGGACAGGATTAAGGGGCTTGACTGGGTAAATGCTGAAAGGATGATTCTCCTCATGGGAGAGTCCAGGACCGGGGGGGGGTATTGTCTCAGAATAAAGGGGCACCAGTTCAAGACTGAGATGAGGTGGAATTTCCTCTCTCAGAAGGTTGTGAATTTTTGGAATTCCTTGCCACAGAGAGCTGTCCTTGTATATATTTAAGGCTCAGATGGATAGATTTTCGCTCAGTTGGGGAATTAAGCGTTACGGGGACAGGGCAAGAACATGGACTTGAGGAATGTTGAATCAGCCATGATCCTAGTGAAGCTGGCTTGAGGGACCAAATGGCAGACTCCTGTCCTGACTTGTTAATGGTCTTACATT
>NW_025153966.1:0-1420 GCF_004010195.1 Chiloscyllium plagiosum | reverse complement strand
AGAGAGAGAGAGGGAGAGAGACACACACACACAAAGAGTGAAAGAAAGAATGAGACGCACTCAGAGAGAAAGACAGATAACCATTCAGAAATAGACAGACAAGACAGAAATTGTGTGTGTGTGTGTGAAACAGAGTCATACAGTCATAGTGACGTACAGCATGGAAACAGTCCATTCGGTCCAACTCATCTATGCCGACCAGGTATCCAAAATAAATCTAGTCCCATGCCAGCACTTAACCCATACCCATCCAGATGCCTCTTAAATGCTGTAATTGTACCAGCCCCCACCACATCCTCTGGCAGCTCATTCCACACACGTACCACCCTCTGGGTGAAAAAGTTGCCCCTTAGGTCTCTTTTATATCTTTCCCCTCTCACCCTAAACCTATGCCCCTCTAGTTCTGGACTCCCCCACCCCAGGGGAAAAGACTTTGTCTATTTATCTGAGAGAGAGACAGAGACAGAGAGAGACAGAGACAGAGAGAGACAGAGAGAGAGAGGCAGAAAGAGAGAGTCTAAAACAGACAAATAGAAAGGCCACTACATCAAAAAGAGGAAGTAGGAAAGAGAGAGACAGGGAGAGGGAAACGGGGAATGGAGTGAGGTGAAAGAAAATACAGCTGGATATATATAGAGAAAACCAGAGAGAGGAACAGGCTATATAGATCATGAACTCACTGGCCCTTGCTTGTGGCTGCAAACGTTTCTCTACAATGTGCCAGTTTGGAGTTTCTGTGCAGAATCCTTCTTATCAGAGTGACACAGCAGGCTGCCTTATCTCACAGTCTCCTCCTGTTCCTGTCTAACAGGCTCAAGAGGGGGTGGAATGGTCTCCTCTGTTCCTGTTTGCAGTGGAGATGGGAGGGGGGGAAAGCTGAATGGCTTCCTCCTGTTCCTCTCCAATTCCGACCGACACACTTTCAGGAAATGTTGATGGGCTGGAGACAGTAAGAGAGCCCGGGGTTTGCGGATGCTGAGGACCAGAATCGAAGAGGGTGGTGCCGGGAAAGCACAGCAGGTCAGGCAGCATCCGAGGGGCAGGAGAGTCGACGGTTTGAGCATAAGGCCTTCATCAGGATTTCAAGACAGTGTCAAAGAGGCTTACCAGCATGTTACAGGGGTCACACAGAACATAACAGCGCAGTCCAGGCCCTGTGGCCCTTGACGTTGCACTGACCTGCGGAACCAATCTTTGAAGTGGGAGGGTGACGCTCGGCACACGGACACACAAGATGGCCACTGAGCCAGAAGTTGGCCACTTGACACACAAAATGGCCGCCGGTCCACAATATGCAGGGAGACAACAGAGCAAACACAGACACTGCCTGGGGGCACCAGAATGCTAGCACAATGCACTCTCAATCTAGTTGTCATGATTTGGAGATGCCGGTGTTGGACAAACTTAAAACTCACGCAAC
>NW_025153965.1:0-1420 GCF_004010195.1 Chiloscyllium plagiosum | reverse complement strand
AATGTTGCCAGCATTGGAGGATTTGAGCTATAGCATGAGGCTGAACAGGCTAGGGCTGTTTTCCCTGGAGCGTCGGACACTGAGGGGTGACCATATAGAGGTTTACAAAATTATGAGGGGCATGGATAGTATCAATAGACAAAGTCTTTTCCCTGGGGTGGGAGGGTCCAGAACTAGAGGGCATAGGTTTAGGGTGAGAGAGGAAAGATATAAAAAAGACTTAATGGGCAACTTTTTCACATAGAGGGTGGTATGTGTAGGGAATGAGCTGCCAGAGGAAGTGGTGGAGGCTAGTACAATTGCATTTTGATGGGTATATGAATAGGAAGAGTTTAGAGGGATATGGGGTGGGTGCTGGCAGGTGGGTCTAGGATGTCTGGTCACATGGACGGATTGGACCGAAGGGTCTGATTCCGTCTTGTACATCGCTATGACTCTATTATGCTTACACATAGATGTTAAAGAGCAATAGTAAGAGGAGACAACCATATCTCACTCTATTCCTGATTACATTGGCTTCAACTTCACCAAATATTCTCACTGTAACAAACCACCCTGTGTACAGCCTGCTTTGTGAACCAGTTCAGCCCTCAAAGGGTTCTTTGAGATCATGAGATGAACTTGCCAACAGCTTATAGTGTCAGAGTCACAGACATATACAGCATGGAATCAGACCCTTCAGTCCAACTCATCCAAGCCAACCCAATATCCTAATTTAATCTAGTCCCGGTTCCCAATGCTTGGCCCATATCCTTTCTATTCATATACCCATCCAGATTCCTTTTTAATGCTGTAATTGTATCAGCCTCCACCAATTCCTCTGGAAGCTCATTCCATACCTCTGTGTGAAAAAGTTGCCCCTTAGGTCCTTTTTATATCTTTCCCTTCTCACTCTGAACCTGGCCTGTTCCTGTGAGGGGTTAACCTATTCTGTGTTTGATACCAAAGTTGTGGAATACAGTTACAGTTGTAGTAATGTGAACTTACTCTTAGGCCGCGCCTGATGTCGCAGAAGAGACAAACATATATCTCAGATATAATGTGACTAATGACTAAGTAATATATAATAAACTTGCTAACTGTTCATTAAGATGGAGCCTAATTTCAGCCAAAAGCTTCATGTGGACAATCTTCCCCACATGGTATCACAAATTTAGACTAATAGCAGCAAGAAGGATTTGTGAATGAAACCATTAAACCCTTCACAGTCCTACCCTAATAATATGATTGAATACTGGTCATTAAATTATTTTGCCCATTGAAACTATTAAATCATAGTTTCAATGGTGGTCATATGGATATTTAAATTAGCTGTCATTTATAATATGCTGGCAGTGGTGTGCACAACTCTCTATCATAATATAGTAGCAGTGGGCATAGCCTGAAAGGGGGAAAAAAAATCTTAATTTCTCCAATAGCT
>NW_025153964.1:0-1420 GCF_004010195.1 Chiloscyllium plagiosum | reverse complement strand
ACTTTGGAGTAAAAAAAAATCAGCATGTTCAAAGTAGTTTTTTTGCTCATAACAAATTGAAAATTTAAAAAAAATCCTTCTGCAGTGCACATGATTTGAAAACACATCAGTCACTAGTCAAAAAAAATCCCAGTCACAGAAAACATCGGCTCGAGACAATAAGACCCTTATGAAGAGTATTCTACTCAACAGTAATTCGAGGACCTGGAACATCTTCATGTCGTTCTTGCAAGGAACACTTCTTATTCCTAAAGTTTTATTTTCGTAAATATTTCGACATTTATATCAGAACTAAGAAGAAAATGAGAAGCGATTCACATGAGTATTTTCGTGAGTGAAAGTCAAAATAAATTTACAGTGCCAAGTTTCACTATTTTGTCTGAATAAGCAGATAAAGATTTTTAAGGTGCGAGCTCAAAATGTTTTCACCTACAGGTTGTACTAGGCCAAAATACATTATTTTATTTTGCGATACTTCAACTGGATTGGAAATCTATGTATGCTGATGTTAGCGTCCTCGCTCATTGTGATTGGTTTTAGCGAAATATTTCGTGTGCAATTACTGAAGTGAAATGTAAGAAATCAAGTGCATTTATTGGATGGAACTGCTCACCAAATGTTTACTGTGATTCATGTTCTCAGAAACAAAAAGATATTTACTCAGGTTTTTCTCTTGAGCAGTAATTAGATGACCAGGAATATATTTGTGTGGTTGTATGTGCCGTGTTCAGTGAGCATTTCTTTTCAATTACAATTATATTATATTAATATAGGAAGGGATTAATAATCGTGTGTTAAAGATCTTAATTAAAGTCATATTTTATTTTAAAAATTACGAGAATTCTTTTGTGCAACAATAATTTGGAGATGTCGGTGTTGGACTAGGGTGGACAAAGTTAAAAATCACATAACACCAGTTTATAATCCAACAGGTTTATTTGGAAGCACTAGCTATCAAGGCTATGGCTCTGCATCTGGTTATCTGGTCTCTTAGGAGACACACTACCAGAGCTACACAAGTGCCTTTCATGATCTTTCCAACAAGGAAGGGTGGGATTATTATCAATTGGGATTATTCAAATGAAAACTAACCAGTGTTCATTCCGATAATTGGGCTGGGAATTAATTAGACTGTTTCTGTGTAATGGACTGAGAATGAACTAGTAATTCACAATTATAATGGTACTAAGCACATATGCTCTTACTTACATATTAATATCAGAATAATTTGAAGAAAGATAAATCGACATATCATGAGCTTATTGTAAATTCATAAAAAAAATACAACTGCAGAATACGTTTAAAGCAGTTTTTCTTATAAAGAAAAAGATAATGAGAATGTTTAGCAGTCGGACGGAATCGGAAGAAAAGGTCAATCACTGTGAGTATTCAGCTGCAGACATCTTCTCTTCCTTCCACA
>NW_025153963.1:0-1420 GCF_004010195.1 Chiloscyllium plagiosum | reverse complement strand
TAACCACATTTCGGGTGATGGGGTGAGGTTGAGAGAGCATCCCCTTCATCGTAACCTCAATCAGTGTGGGGAATTGAACCTGCGCTGGTGGCCACCCTCTGCATCACAAACCAACCATCCAGCCAACGAAGTGGGAGACTGTGTAACTGGTACACACAGAATCAGTCAAAGACAAAGGGCAAGAGAAACTTTCATGACAAGGAAAAAGGTATATTTGAGATAACGGTCATGATAACGACTGAGGATAAAAATGTTCTCTGCTAGAAATTATATTTTGTATTGAGACGAGTGTTTGGAAGCTTTCTTTGGCTGAATACAATAAGGTGAGACAAGTGAAATAACCAGATTGACTAATTGTGATTGGATATCGATAACCATAAAATAAGTGCATGCTTTTGATTGGTCTGTGGAAAGCATGCGGACTGTTGTATGAATTTATAAAGCAGATGAAATATATTGTTAGGAGAGTCTGTCCCCATGAGAAATGCCTTCGGAACAAATGCTAGAAGAAACACGGGGTAAAATATTTCTGAGAATCGTCTGCTCGGTAACAGGAAGCTGGGGGTTGAATAACTGAGAAAACAATCAGATCACCTCCACACGTAATGAATGTAGGAGCATATTTGAAGTGCTGAATGGCCTCATGATGGATTTTAATTGTGTGTGACTTGAAAAATGTACATCTCTACTCCATCCTCTTACCTGTCACACATAGGGGCACTTTACTGCCTCTTTACTGAAACTGGGAATAAGTTGGAACATGATCTGGAAAATTCCATAATTGGAATTGTCCAGAATATTCCATAACCGTGTGGGGGAGGGGTGGGGGTTGGGGGCATTAGAGATGCAAGAGAGAAAGAGAGGGAAGGTGCTGTATGCAGTAGTGAGAGTGGTAGAGCATGAGCCTTGTTCAGGAACCGGTGCTATAACAGACATACAGTGAGTGTGAGGGAGCAGAGTGAATATGGTGACCCTTATCCTAATAGAGTGGGGAAGGTTATTGAAGCTTGTCCTGTTTTGTTGGACATATCTTCAGACTGCAGATACTGCACTGAGGTGGGTGGTGTGCTCAGACCATGCTCGGTGTGTCTAGTGGTGTGATCCCTCTGGGAAGAGAATGGTCCCCCTCTGTACTAGCTCATCCACCAGGACCTCCGTGCCCCTGTCGACAAACCGTGATGACATTTCCCCTTTTCTACCATGCTCGGGGTAAACTGTGAAGGGCAGCTCCAAACTGAGAAAGCTCAACCATGTGTCCCTTGGCCTTTTAAAGGTGGCCCCAGTGTCAGGGGTCATGGAATATCCAGGGTCACCCGGGTGATTTTGAGTACCTCCAGTCATGATGGGTGGGAGAATCGGGCTGGCATTGTATGAGAGGGACACCATGGAGTGGGCTGGGTAGTTAATGAGATGAGTTTGG
>NW_025153962.1:0-1420 GCF_004010195.1 Chiloscyllium plagiosum | reverse complement strand
TCCCTCCCTCTCTCGCTATCCCATTCCCTCCCTCCCTCTCTATCTATCGTCAGTCTAAAAACCCGTTCCATTCTCTTTCCTGTCTCCCACCCCACAGCTCGAGCCCTCGCCTCCCAGACCTGGAGACCGATTACCCACCCGCAACCCCGGGGGGCCCCGTGAGGAGCGCCCCCTCCTCACCGAGCCAGCCGCGCCGTCGTCGCCCGCCCTTCCTCCCCGCTTCCCGCCTGGGCGGGGGACCAGGACGAGGGCCAGGAGGGGGGTGAGGGTCTGCCCGTCCTGCCTGAAGGAGCCCGCGGGGGGCGCCGCAGAGCGGCTGGTGGAGGAGCTGACGCGGGAGAACGAGGGTCTTCGCCATCGAATCGAGGAGCTTGCGCGTGAGGTTCAGGAAGCCAGGAGGACGCTGATCGAGAGGGTCGTCGATACCCACTGAGCGGTCTCCCAATGCCCCCACTCCCCCTTCCCCCCAGGGTGGGGGTGGGGGGGAGTCACCCGTTCACCTCCCTCAGACGAGGGGAGAATCAAGAACCCAAGAGCTTCCTGGGACAGGGAAAGGGCGCTACATCAATGGACCACCAGATCTCTGCGAACCGTCCCCTCCCAATTTTGAAAAGTAGCCCCCTCCCCATTTTGATCGAGTTAGGGAGTCCCAACTTGGCCTTCAGGAAGATGGTTGGCAGAGATCACTCAGCTCAGCTCCAGGACGCCTCTGTAAGGGGTTACCGTCTCCAACAAGAGAGAGATTCTAACCATCGCCCCCTTGACGTTCAATGGCGTTACCGTCACTGAATCCCCCTTCCTCCCCATATCAACATCCTGGGGGTTACCGTCTCCAACAAGAGAGAGAGAGAATCTAACCATCGCCCCCTTGACGTTCAACGGCGTTACCGTCACTGAATCCCCAGTCTCTGAAGAATTGGTGATTGGTTTGGGGAGGTAATGCAAAGGACACACCCCGATCCGTCTCCACCAAACTGTGGTGGACAGGGTGGACAGCGTCAGGTTCCGGGCAGTGACGGTCACTGACAATCTCTCCTGGGACTACCCGACGTGGACAGTGATGGCCCAGAATGCACCACACCACCTCCTGTTCTTCCTCACGCAGCTCTGGACATCCGGCCTCACCAACATCTGCAGAAGCAGCATCGAAGAGGGTACTGTCCGGGTGTGTACCGGCCTGGCACAGCAACCGCTCTGCCCAGGACAGTAAGCAACTACTTCTGTAGTTGTGTGTGCATTGTGTGCACAGCCCGGACTGTAGCGGATCATGGGCAGCCAGCATCATCAAAGACCTCTCCCAGCCTGGTTATAAACTCTTCCAATCTCTTCGGTCAGGCGGAAGATACGACCGCCTAAACACATGGACCAGTGGACTCAGAGAAACAGCTTCTTCCCCGCTGTTATCTGACGGCTGAACGGA
>NW_025153961.1:0-1420 GCF_004010195.1 Chiloscyllium plagiosum | reverse complement strand
ACACCGGGATCACAGCCTGATCACACTGGATCACAGCAAGTTACACCGGGATCACAGTCTGATCACACTGGATCACAGCAAGGTTACATCAGGATCACGGCCTGATTGCACTGGATCACAGCAAGGTTACACCAGGATCCCAGACTGATCACACTGGTTCATAGTGAGGTTGCACCAGGATCACAGCCTGATCACACTGGATCACTGCGAGGTTACATCAGGATCACAGCCCCTGGTCTCACTGGATCACAGCGAGGTTACACTGGGATGCAACCTGATCACAGCGAGGTTACACCGGGATCGCAGCCTGATCAGACTGGATCACAGCGACGTTACACCAGGATCCCAGCCCCTGGTCTCACTGGATCACAGCGAGGTTACACTGGGATCACAGTCCCTAGTTGCACTGGATCACAGCGAGGTTACACCGGGATCATAGCTTGGTCACATTGGATCGCAGCGAGGTTACATCATGATCACAGCCCCTGATCAGTCTGGATCACAGCGAGGTTACATTGTGATCATAGCCCTTGGTCGCACTGGATCACAGCAAAGTTACACCAGGATCACAGCCCCTGATCACACTGGATTGCAGCGAGGTTACAGCGGGATCATAGCTCCTGATCACACTGGATCACAACGAGGTTACATCGGAATCACAGTCTGATCACACTGGATCACAGCGAGGTTACACCGGGATCACAGACTGATCACACTGGATCACAGTGAGGCTACAACGGGATCACAGCCTGATCACACTGGATCACAGTGAGGTTACACCAGGATCATAGCCTGATCACACTGGATCACAGCGAAGTTACACCAGGTTCCCAGACTGATCACACTGGATCACAGCCTGATCACACTGGATCACATTGAGGCTACACCGGGATCACAGCCTGATCACACTGGATCACAGTGAGGTTACACCAGGATCATAGCCTGATCACACTGGATCACAGCGAGGTTACACCAGGATCCCAGACTGATCACACTGGATCACAGTGAGGTTACACCAGGATCACAGCCTGATCACACTGGATCACAGCGAGGTTACGTCAGGATCACAGCCCCTGGTCGCACTGGATTACAGTGAGGTTACACTAGGATCACAGCCTGGTCACACTGGTTCACAGCGAGGTTATACTTGGATCACAACCTGATCACACTGGATACAGCGAGGTTACACCAGGATCACAGCTTGGACACAATGGATCATTGCGAGGTTACACCAGGATCACAGCCAGGTCACACTGGATCATTGCGAGGTTACACCAGGATCACAGCCTGATCACACTGGATCACAGTGAGTTTTCATCAGGATCGCAGCCTGATCAGACTGGATCACAGTGACGTTACACCAGGATCCCAGCCCCTGGTCACACTAGATCACAGCGAGGTTACACTGGGATCACAGTCC
>NW_025153960.1:0-1419 GCF_004010195.1 Chiloscyllium plagiosum | reverse complement strand
CTGGGAATGTTGCTGAAATGGCAGAGATGCTGCTGCAAAAACAAAAAGATATCCCAAAAAGTAACAGAGTTTGGTATAATTGCAGTCAGGATCATTGTTGGAGTCAATGACTCTGGAGGAAGTATTGGTTGAAAATACAATGGTCCAGGTGGGAGTTGGAGAAGGCTTGGAGACATAGAGGCACAGAAAGAAAATGCACTTTGCCCGATAGAATCCACGATGTTTAAATACAATTGTCTCAGAATTCTCATCCATTTTTGCAGCATTAGGTCCATAACCCTGGCATTCCAAGTGTACATTTAAAGAGTTCTATGCTATCAGGAGATCTGCTGCTACTACCCTTACAGGACGTAAGTTCCACATTTCACAACACTTCGGGTGGAAAACTCAAACCCCTGCATCTATGCCCCTGGTCATTGACCTCAGCACAAAAGAGGAAAACACATTTCCTTCTCTGCTGTATATGACTCTTATAATATTATACATTTAAATGATGTCCCCCAACAATCTCAGCTGCTCCGTGAAAAACAGCCGCAGTCTATCCAATCTCTCTTCGTGCCGAAAACATTATAACCTTGGAGTCATCCTGGAAACTCTCCACCCTCTTCAGTGCAATCACAATACTCCCTATAATGAGGATTCCAGAACTGCACACAACATTCTAGCTGTGGTCTAGCCAACATTTCATCCACTTCTAGCATATTTTCCCTGCTCTTAAACTCTACGTCTTGGCTTTCAAAGGCAAAAACGTATCTGATATCTTCTTAACTATTTCATCGACCTGTCCTGCTACCTGAAGATCTTCATGTGCACCAAGATCCCTCTGATTCGGTGTTTCCCAGGTTTTTACCATTCATAATGTATCGCTTGTGTGTTGTATGCTGCCAAGTGCATCAGCTCATATTCATGGATTGAATTCCTATTTCCAGCAATTCCTGTGAACTTATCCCGGAAATCCCCTAATATGCAGAGTTCACAACATTTCCGAGTACCACCTTTTATCTTTCATGGAACATTGTGGTTCTGTAACCTTCCTATTTCCTTCTTCAATGCATCCCACTGCTCTAACATGGATTTACTTAAAAGTCTGTGCTCTCTGTCCGTTCAGAGGGAAGCTTTGGGAAATTTTCGAGGTGATTTGACAGAAAATGATTTGCTGCTCTCAGTGAGAGTGGGTCATGTCCACTGTGGGTTTAAGGAATGCTCAGGTTTGTTGTATATTTTACAGTTAAGTGGATAGCCACGGTCAGAAAGGAAAGTCATCCTCAGTGTGTAGCTCTGTACTTATTCAAAACAAAAACTACTTGCAGGTGGGACAGGGAAGTGTAATGAAAAATGTCATGAAAACCCAATGTTTAACAAGTTAGAGGGATCTAGGTATTTATATTTAATTCTAGTTAGATCCTGCATTTTGAAATC
>NW_025153959.1:0-1419 GCF_004010195.1 Chiloscyllium plagiosum | reverse complement strand
TCTTCTAGCCCCAGAAAACTCGCGATGACTGAATGAGCCATTGCTATCCCAAGTGCTGTTTAAACCAACCAGCATCAACAACGAGAAGAAAAGATACTAATACCTACCACTCGCTGACTTTGAGCCCAACAACCCTAACCCCAATTTGGAACTATAGAAGAAATTCTGGACACGTCCCCAATCTGTTATGGACCAGGCCAAAACCTCCCAAAATATTTCAAGAGAGTAGGCCTCACCTGAACTTTGATATTTGCAGATATTTGAGGAGGAATGCAGTTGGTCAAACCGAGTAATTTTAAACAAAACAGAATTTCTTTACAAGATTACTGACTGAAACCAAACAAAAGAGAATACAATACTAAATCGCTTACCGTATCCGAAAACCCAACAGATCATCCCAACTTGATGATGCTGTTCCAAATACTTGCAACAATCCCCATAAACACCCCTTAGTACAAAAGGTAAAATCAAACCCAGAGTCTTACAGGAGAGCTCTCAGCGAGAGAGAACCAGCCTGGACCTGCTTCTTTGCCCCCAGCAGCTTCAGCTGCCTGGCTGCTTTCAGTGAATAGCCAGACGGCCAAAGAAATTAAATCAAACCACAGCAAATCTGAGCTGGGAGAACTGACCACTCATCTTTTATTGTGCAACTGGTTTTATTTTATACTTTAAAGCCTTTTGCCTGAGGCGGTACCTGTTAGCTCTCATCAAACTTAACCTAAAAGCTTGAACTTAGACTTTTTGAAGTCTGTGTCTTTTATGACCTCACTATAAGAAACACCAGGCCAACATAACCTTGTTAAAGGAGCAGCATTGTCACACAACAGCGTTCTGTGCTGCATTTTGTCAAAGGCCTTCTGGAAATTGACACAGATCACGCCCTCTGGCTCTCCTCTGTCTAACTTGCTCATTCCCTCCTCAATGAAATCTGGCAGAACCTTGAGGAAGCCTTGATGTTTCTGCCCTATTTTATCACGTGCTCACCATTCGCATCCATAAAAACAAACTCTCAAATCTTAAAAATGACAAAGGTAACGTAAGCAGCCTAAAGTTATCTGTCTTCTCCCTCTCTCCCTCTTTAAACAGGGGTGTTAACATTAGCCATTTTCAGTCCTCAGGACCCTACCTGACACCAGTGATTCCTGAAAGATCACCACCAACACCTTTACAATCTCCTTATCTATCTCCTTTGGAACCCTGTGATGTAACCCATCCAGTCTGGGGTTAATTATCCACCTTCAAACCTTTCAGCATTCCCAGCCGTTCTCCGAAATGGTGGCCACTGCACGCAACCCTCTCCCAAACCCGTTATGGTTCTGGGATGTTAGTGGTGGCACGCACTGGGAAAACTGATACAAGTTTTCTCCAGCATTTCTTTGTTCCCTCTTGGTACTTCTCCAGGCAACTTTCCAACAGTTC
>NW_025153958.1:0-1419 GCF_004010195.1 Chiloscyllium plagiosum | reverse complement strand
ACTGTTGGAGACCCAGGCACCTAGTGAGTCCCACGCAGAAGACATTCCTTTGTATTTGGCATTAATTGAAATGGTCAACCCCCATGGAAACATCAAGTAGAGATGCTAAAAGCCCTCGCCAAACTGGAATGAAAGAGAGGATTTAGCCCTTATCTGTCAAATCTGTTGGCTCTGGCATATGAGTATTTGGCTGTCTGCACGGAAAGTGTTGTAGCTGCCTGAAGACTTAAGTGGCTGCTAGCTATGTGTCTGCACCCACACTCCAACACTTTAGCTGTAAGTCCTCGACATTAATGTCAAGAAGTAAATGAGGCACCTAAACCTCATTCCTGGTATGCCTTCTTCTGATGGTAACAAGGTGTAGTTAGCAGGCACCAAAAGGGAGGAACAACAATAGATGGCCACACTGGGAGTTTAATTTCAGGGCACTCTAGGTGCCTGCAATTACATCTCCCCTCCGCCATTACTGCAGTTGACCAGGTTGAGGAGAGTAATCCAGCATTTGTGCGTAAGACTGACTTTGGACCCTCTAGGTCCCACATCCTCCAAAGTTTTCACAGTAACCATGGAGCACCAATCTATAGGTGAACCGCAGGTAAGGGTCATAACCTAACCCAGGTAAGTATGGCAGATTTCATTCCTGAAGTGGTCTCTCTCTCACTCACACGCACACACATATTATAATATATTTGGACCAGGCTCAACCCCTCAAAACATTTTTAAGCAGGTAGCTCAGACTGTAATTTTGCTATTTGTTTTAGGTAAGTGTATAGTGGATATTCCCAGAGTGAATTAGCTAGTCCAACTGCTAAGTTTTAAATAAACAGAATCTATTACAAAATTACAGAATGTAACACAAAGAACAGAAAATATAACGCTGGATAACTTATCCTATCCAAAAACCTGACAGACTATCCTGACTTAGTGATGCTGTTCCTAAAATACTCTCAACAGTCCCAATGAACAGATCCCTTAGCACAGAGTAAAAATTAAACAAACCAGAGCTTACAGGCTTGAAGATAGAAAATGAGGGCTGGAGATCAGAGTCGAGAGTGTGGTTCTGGAGAAGCACAGCAGGTCAGGCAGCAGCCGAGGAGTAGGAGAATCGAAGTTTCAGGCATAAGCCCTTCATCAAGGCTTACAGGCTTGAAGTTGGAGAGTACCCGGCTGGACTTGGCCCAGCAGCCTTTCTTCACAAACACACACAAGCTGCTTCTGAACTGAATCTAAAACTCTAATCTTAACAAAGGCTAGCTACGCACCTAGCTAGCCACTCCCCTTTGATTACACCTTTTTTTTAAAAGACATGAAAGGCCAGAGGCATTATCTACTAGGAGTAAACAAAAAGGGCCATAATAAACCTTTCAAACCCTCTCTTGGGGTAAAAACTCAAGGAGAAAGTGAGGACTGCAGATGCTG
>NW_025153957.1:0-1419 GCF_004010195.1 Chiloscyllium plagiosum | reverse complement strand
ACCCTCACTGGGTTACAGTCCCCCACAAACTGATTCTCACAGGGTTACAGTCCCCACACACTGACTCTCAATGGGTTACAGTCCCCACACACTGACTCTCACTGGGTTTCAGTCCCACACACACTGACTTTCACTGGGTTACAATACCCACACACTGACCCTCACTGGGTTTCAGTCCCACACACACTGACTCTCACTGGGTTTCAGTCCCACACACACTGACCCGCACTAGGCTTCAATCCCATCACACTGACTCGCACTGGGTTTCAGTGCCCACACACTGACTCTCACTGGGTTACAGACCCACACACACTGACCCTCACTGGGTTACAGACCCACACACACTGACTCTCACTGGGTTACAGACCCACACACACTGACCCTCACTGGGTTACAGTCCCACACACACTGACTCTCACTGGGTTATAGTCCCCACACACCGACTCTCACTGGGTTACAGTCTCCCACACACTGACTCTCACTGGGTTTCAGTGCCCACACTCTGACTCTCACTGGGTTACAGTCCCACCCACTCTAACCCTCACTGCGTTTCAATTCCACACACACTGACTCTCACTGGGTTTCAGTCCCACACACACTGACCCACACTGGGCTTCAATCCCATCACACTGACTCGCACTGGGTTACAGTCCCCCACACACTGACTCTCACTGGGTTTCAGTGCCCACACACTGACTCTCACTGGGTTACAGTCCCACACACACTGACTTTCACTGGGTTTCAGTGCCCACACACTCTAACCCTCACTGGGTTTCAATCCCACACACACTGACTCTCACTGGGTTACAGACCCACCCACTCTAACCCTCACTGCGTTTCAATCCCACACACACTGACTCTCGCTGGGTTACAGACCCACACACACCGACTCTCACTGGGTTACAGTTCCCACACACTTACTTTCACTGGGTTTCAGTCCCACACACACTGACTTTCACTGGGTTACAGACCCACACGCACTGACTCTCACTGGGTTACAGACCCACACACTCTGACCCTCACTGGGTTTCACTCCCACACACACTGACTTTCACTGGGTTACAGTCTCCCACACACTGACTATCACTGCGTTTCAGTCCCCACACACCGACTCTCACTGGGTTACAGTCTGCCACACACTGAATCTCACTGGGTTACAGTCCCCCACTCACTGACTCTCACTGGGTTACAGTCACCCACACACTGACTCTCACTGGGTTACAGTCCCACACACTGACTCTCACTGGGTTTCAGTCCAACACACTGAATCTCACTGGGTTTCAGTCCCACACACACTGACTCTCACTGGGTTACAGTCCCACACACACTGACTCTCACTGGGTTACAGTCCCACACACACTGACTCTCACTGTGTTTCAGTCCCAACACACACCGACTCTCACTGGGTTACAGTCTCCC
>NW_025153956.1:0-1419 GCF_004010195.1 Chiloscyllium plagiosum | reverse complement strand
CAGTGCTAACCGCTGTGCCGCCCACCCCTCAGGGGGTGGTAAAATGGGGTCCAACTCAAATGTGTCTGTTGATAGCGTCCCCGTTGGAACTTCTTAAAACTCGCTAAGACTGGGTTAAAATGTGAAAGCAGGGCGGCATGGACAAGTGGGGCCGAAGGGCCTGTTTCCAAGCCGTAAACCACTAGGACTCGAACATCGATACCACGCGAGAGGACCGTGCTGATTGGTGCAGGGAGGGTCTCAGATGTTGGGGCGGGCAGGCGGGCAAGTGGATTTGAAGGCCGTAATACGATCAACCAAAATCTCACTGAGGGGCAGAGCAGTGGTCTACTTCTGCAACAAGTCTTGTTTTTTTTAATTCAAATCTAATGTGTTGTCGGCCGCCTTCCGTGTTTGTGGAAGCTGCAATCTTCCGGGGAATTGCAGAGCCCTCGGTCACATTCCCAATCCGCCCCTGGTAGGCGGAGCGGCTTCAGAGAGTCAGCAAGGTGAGCTACTTGCCTCGGAGGTCAAAGCGGCTGCCCTAACTCGGGGCGGGTGTTGGTGGTAGTGGGTTTAGCTGGGTGTGAGGAAGAAGCCTTTTCCCCTGGTCAGTGGGAGGTAGAGACACGGCGACAAACATTTTGAGGAGCAGGAACGAGCTTGGGGGGGAAAAAAAGAGACACGTCAAGGGACCGACGGACGTACAGTTTTACAGACAAGAGCAGGGGTGTACGGGAAAGGGGCGGGGGTTGTGCTAACTGGGTAGCCTGTTTGAAAAGAAAAGGCCAGCACCGGAACGCTAGGCCGAAGAGCCTGGTGTTGTTGTGTGCCCGGGAGAAACCCACAAACCCTTTTGGCTTCTCTATGCCAACCGAGCATCCACTTCCCATCAACACTTGGGAGTGACAGCCCAAGGCAAGAGTGAGGCGACAAAGCAGAGGGGCAAGACCACAGGGTGGTTAACGTCACGGGACTGGCGGCCCAGAACCCCAAGCTAACGTTCCGGGGACACAGACTCAAACCCCACGCAGCATAAAAAAAAACACTGGCCGACTGACGGTCACGGAACCACTGCCGACTGGCGAACCAATGTCCTTCAGGCAAGGAAATCTGCCAAGCCTTACCCGACACACTACTCCAGACCCACAATAAAGTGACTGTCCTCCCAGCTGCCCTCCGGGCAATGAGGGACGGGCAATAAATGCTGGTTGAGCCAACGATGGCCACATCCGATGCACCACTGAGAGAGAGGCGAGAGCGATAGAGGGAAAGGAAGGAGCTCACGAGTGAGCCTGACGTCACTGGTGGGAAAGTTGTTGGAGAGGGCTCGGAGGGATAGGATCTATTTATATTTAGAAAAGAACAGCAACATGGTTTTGTTTTGGGGGAGATTGTGCCTTACCAACTTAAGGAAGTGACCAAGTTGATAGATGAAGG
>NW_025153955.1:0-1419 GCF_004010195.1 Chiloscyllium plagiosum | reverse complement strand
GATTATATCTCTGTGAGTAGTCCGTACCTAGTGGAATATTTGAGTCATTCTTCTATAATCCTTTCAGCTGTGACTTTGTATAATGGAACGGCCTCTGGAAATCTACAAGACACATCTGTTACTGAAAACGAATACTGATGACCACTTGTTGGAGGTGGGGATCCTACATAATCAATTAAGACTCTTGTAAATGGTTCCTCAACTGCAGGAATAGTTACTAAAGGTACAGGTTTTATTACTGCTTGTGGTTTTCCAATTAGCTGACATATATGACATGTCTGGCAGAATTCAACTACATCCTTGTGCAGTTCAGGCCAGTAAAAATGTTTTTGTATTTTAGCTTGAGTTTTTCATGTGCTACTTGCAACACCTCCTTTCTATAACCCACTGGCAATATGACTTGATGAACCTCTGCCTATTTCCCATCTGCCTGAATATGTGATGGTCTCCATTTCCTCATTTAGACATCATATTTAAAATAATAACGTTCAGGGATACATTCGGATTCTTTTTCCGTGTATGCCTTTTGATGCAATCACTTGAAATTTTTGTCTTTCTGCTGTAATTCACTTAATTTATCTGAGTTAAAGGTATCTGCTGTGTCATCTATCTGCTCCTGGCTTGTGTCAACCATTAAATCATATAGGGTCTCTGCTAATTGCAGTTCAACTTTCTTGTACTCATACCTTTTCTGGCAATAGTCTCTCTGAGGTACATATCTCATCAATCAACAGATTGAGAGGATCCTGTATCTTTTAATTTATCTGAGTTAAAGGTATCTGCTGTGTCATCTATCTGCTCCTGGCTTGTGTCAACCATTAAATCATATAGGGTCTCTGCTAATTGCAGTTCAACTTTCTTATCTGTACTCTTTGATATCTCAACTGGTGGCTTTGTGACCTTGTTACCACACAGTCTGGAAAAATCCTAGAATATGTGTTCTGCAATAGTTCAGTTAACTGAGTTTCCACTGGCTTTTCAAACACAGTGGGCTGCACTCCTACCTGTGAACCAGCTATATCATTAGCAGGGACAAATTGTATTTCTGGAGCTGAAGGTCTGTCTTGTACTCATACCATAGATTCTCCAATCTTCACCGGACACTCTATCCTCACTTTATGTAATTAAGTGCGTGTACTCATACCTTTTTTGGCAATAGTCTCTCTGAGGTACATATCTCATCTTTCAACATCACAGATTGAGAGGATCCTGTATCTTTTAATATTGTAACCTCTTTACCTGCTGCTTCTGGCCGATACGAGTACATTTGACCTCCACAGGTATTTGGTTTAAGACCTGGCACTTCCTCATTAACCAACCTTCGACCAGCTTGAACGTTCTGGTAGAACTTTCTAGCATCCACTGTGCTTTCCGTTACCATTCCATCAAAATTCACTGGCTTCTCCTGTTTACCTACAT
>NW_025153954.1:0-1419 GCF_004010195.1 Chiloscyllium plagiosum | reverse complement strand
TCCCCATCAGTGTGTCAGTGTTTACAGGGGCTCACCATCAGTGTGTCACTGTTTGCAGGGACTCCCCATCAGTGTGTCAGTGTTTACAGGGATTCCCCATCAGTGTGTCAGTGTTTACAGGGGGTCCCCATCAGTGTGTCAGTGTTTACAGGGGCTCACCATCAGTGTTTCACTGTTTGCAGGGACTCCCCATCAGTGTGTCAGTGTTTACAGGGGCTCCACATCAGTGTGTCAGTGTTTACAGGGTCTCCCCATCAGTGTGACAGTGTTTACAGAGACTACCCATCAGTGTGACATTGTTTACAGGGGCTCCCCATCAGTGTGTCAGTGTTTACAGGGACACCCCATCAGTGTGTAAGTGTTTACAGGGACTCCCCATCAGTGTGTCAGTGTTTAGGGGACTGCCCATCCGGTGTGTCAGTGTTTACAGGGACACCCATCAGTGTGTAAGTGTTTACAGGGACTCCCCATCAGTGTGTCAGTGTTTAAGGGGACTGCCCATCAGTGTGTCAGTGTTTACAGGGTCTCCCCATCAGTGTGACAGTGTTTACAGAGACTACCCATCAGTGTGACATTGTTTACAGGGGCTCCCCATCAGTGTGTCAGTGTTTACAGGGACACCCCATCAGTGTGTAAGTGTTTACAGGGACTCCCCATCAGTGTGTCAGTGTTTAAGGGGACTGCCCATCAGTGTGTCAGTGTTTACAGGGACACCCCATCAGTGTGTAAGTGTTTACAGGGACTCCCCATCAGTGTGTCAGTGTTTACAGGGGCTCACCATCAGTGTGTCACTGTTTACAGGAGCTCCCCATCCGTGTGTCAGTGTTTAAAGGGACACTCATCAGTGTGTCAGTGTTTACAGGGGCTCCCCATCAGTGTGTCAGTGTTTACTGGGGCTCCCCATCAGTGTGTCAGTGTTTACTGGGGCTCCCCATCAGTGTGTCAGTGTTTAAAGGGACTTCCCATCAGTGTGTCAGTATTTACAGGGACTCCCCATCAGTGTGTCAGTGTTTACAGGGACTCCCCGTCAGTGTGTCAGTGTTTACAGGGAGCACCCCATCAGTGTGTCAGTGTTTAGAGGGGCTCAGCATCAGTGTGTCAGTGTTTACAGGGGCTCCCCATCCGTGTGTCAGTGTTTACAGGGACACTCATCAGTGTGTCAGTGTTTACAGGGGCTCCCCATCAGTGTGTCAGTGTTTCCAGGGACTCCCCAGCAGTGTGTCAGTGTTTACAGCGACTCTGCATCAGTGTGTCAGTGTTTACAGGGGCTCCCCATCAGTGTGTCAGTGTTTACAGGGACACCCCATCAGTGTGTCAGTGTTTACAGGGGCTCACCATCAGTGTGTCAATGATTACAGGGGCTCACCATCCGTGTGTCAGTGTTAACAGGGGCTCACCATCAGTGTGTCAGTGTTTACA
>NW_025153953.1:0-1419 GCF_004010195.1 Chiloscyllium plagiosum | reverse complement strand
TGAGAATGTAATAGTAGGTGGGACCTACTCTGCCCTCCTAATATGGCCATGTTTGGGAAACCTTGGAGAGTTCAATCTCATTCATTCCATCTCGGCGTTTTTCCCCGTTTACGATTGCTTTCAAAGTGCAACAGTGCGATGGCAGGGGTTCGAGCCCGGTTAACTGGTGGGAAGGAGACATGTCCAACCCTTTCCCAGTAATTGTCAAGCTATTCCCAAGGCCGTGATCAGGACCAAATGGATTTGGACTGAAATGCAAACAGAAACTGCTGGGGGAGCTCAGCAGGTCTGACAGCATCAGCATCAGATCCCTTCAGTTCTGAAGGACAATCCTTGGACTCTAGAGGTTCTCCTCACAAATGAGGCCTCTCCTACTAAATCTCGCCATTAATATCTGTGTTATCTGTCAGCACTCTAGTGTCTGCAATTCCTTGTTTTAAATACAGTTGATGTTGACCCACGGAAGGGGATATTGAGTCAGGTGACGGTCTACCTCATTCATTGGGGCAGATGTCAAGGAGCATCTTAAACCGGAGAGGGATCGTGCGGAATTGGAGTCGTTTAGAGAGAGAGAGTACAGAAGGTAAGACAGCTCAGCTCAAAGCACGGCACGTAATGCTGCCCCGATTAAAATATTGAAGATGGCAGAGGGGCAGGTGAGCTGAGACAGGGTGGGAGCTGGGCGGGATTGATGATGTGGAAGGACAATGTGTGCATCTGATCACATTCTGTCAGTCTGACTAATAGCAGTCATACCTGGCACTGGATTCACTGAGGGGTGAAGGGTCAGTGAACAGAGCGGACTGTCCCTGTTTTTTCTGTTCCTGACTCTCCAGCTCTCGCTCTGTTAGTGACCTATCAGTCTCCCAGGAAACGGGCTGTTTCCCAATTGTGCCGGATTTCTGGCCTTTATCCTTGGCCGAGCTGAGAGTTGATGGTCTGAGGAATATCATTCCCAAATGACTCCTGTCCAAGACAATAACGATTAATGTGTCTGTGTATCCTCCATTAATCTGTAAACATCATTGCTCAGGGCTGTAGGGACATGTATTGATGACATTGAGATGTTATGAACCAGACCAAACTCCTCTGCCTTAGGAAAATGGTCTAGACCCCTTTTTCTCTCACTTTTCGAACAAAAGAAACCCATCTTTGTTCTGCACCCAATATTTCAATAGGAAATGGGAAGCAGCAGAGGGGAAAGCTTCCTAGATGCCGAGCAATGCTGCCCGGTTGCACACTGCATTTCACAGAAATCATTGCCAGGAAAAGCAAGGAGCAATCTGACAGATCACTTTTACCACAGAGTGATACATTTATGTTCTGGTTTTATCCTGGGGCCTTACCTTTAAAATTCTCTTCCGTAACCCCATCACTGCGATGGCTGGAAATCGAACTCACATGAGCTGCCTATAAGGC
>NW_025153952.1:0-1419 GCF_004010195.1 Chiloscyllium plagiosum | reverse complement strand
CTGTATATAATATTGAGAACAGCAGTCCCTGTGCCTAATTATGAGATCAGGTGTCCCTGTGCATAATACAGAGAACAGCAGTTCCCATGTCTAATATAGAGAACAGCAGTACCTGTGTATAATATAGAGAACAGTCGTTCCTGTGTTTAATACAGGGAACAGCAGTTCCTGTGTATAATATAGAGAACAGCTGTCCCTGTGTATAATATAGACAATAGCAGTTCCCATGTCTAATATTGAGAACAGCAGTGCCTGTGTCTAATATAGAGAACAGCAGTTCCCATGTCTAATATAGAGAACAACAGTCCCTGTGTATAATATAGAGAACAGCAGTCACTGTGTATAATATAGAGAATAGCAATTCCCATGTCTAATATAGAGAACAGCTGTACCTGTGTATAATATTGAGAACAGCAGTACCTGCGTATAATATAGAAAACAGCAGTACCTGTGTATACTCTAGAAAACAGCAGTTCCCATGTCTAATATAGAGAACAGAAGTACCCATGTCTAATGTAGAGAACAGCTGTCCCTGTGTATAATATAGAGAACAGCAGTACCTGTGTATAATATAGAAAACAGCAGTTCCCATGTCTAATATAGAGAACAGCTTTCCCTGTGTATAACATAGAGAACAGCAGTTACCATGTCTCATATAGAGAACAGCTATCCCTGTGTATAATATTGAGAACAGCAGTTCCCATGTCTAATATAGAGAACAGAAGTACCCGTGTATAATATTGAGAACAGCAATCCCTGTGTATAATATTGAGAACAGCAGTACCTGTGTATAATGTAGAAAACAGCAGTTCCCATGTCTAATATAGAGAACAGCTGTCCCTGTGTATAATATAGAGAACAGCAGTTCCCATATCTAATATTGAGAACAGCAGTTCCCATGTCTCATTTCGAGAACAGCTGTCCCTGTGTATAGTGTAGAGAACAGCAGTTCCCATTTCTAATATCGAGAACAGCTGTCCCTGTGTATAATATAGAGAACAGCCGTTACCATGTCTAAGAAAGAAACAGCAGTTCCTGTGTATAATACAGGGAACAGCAGGTTCAATGTCTAATATAGAGAACACTTGTCCCTGTGTATAATATAGAAAACAGCAGTTTCTGTGTATAATATAGAGAACAGCAGTTCCAATGTCTAATAGAGAGAACAGCTGTCCCTGTGTATAATATTGAGAACAGCAGTTCCCATGTCTAATATAGAGAACAGAAGTACCCGTGTATAATATAGAGAACAGCTGTCCCTGTGTATAGTGTAGAGAACAGCAGTTCCCATGTCTAATATAGAGAACAGCTGTTCCTGTCTATAAAAAAGAGAACAGCAGTTCCCATTTGTTATATGGAACAGATGTCCCTGTGTATAACATAGAAAACAACAGTTCCTATGTCTAATATAGAGAAGAG
>NW_025153951.1:0-1419 GCF_004010195.1 Chiloscyllium plagiosum | reverse complement strand
AAACAATACAGAAATTCCTTTCTTGTTCCGGATGAGATTCCTGATTGGGGAACTTTTTCCTGACCACATTAAAAACCCGGAGCTGTGCAGGAAAGAAAACCAATGAAGTATGAGCCGTGAGAGATCCGACCCTGGGTGGTCCCAATCCACCAACTGTTCGGTTAATGGATGAACGTGTTGACCATTTACGCAACAAAGACTGGTGAGCTGACTCCTTGCACGATCCATAAAACAGGCTTTTCACGAATTCAAACTTCAACATGCCCTTCCCGAAGCGATCGCTATCCTCAATCAGTTTTATTTTTCCAAAATAAGTCCTGGGACATTCACTGTAATGACATGACAACAGTCCTGCACCCTCTCCAAACTCATCCATGTCACAGGAACCAACTTTTCTACAACAGCAGTCTGGCTCGCTTCGAGCGTTTTTCGTAACTTGTGTGTTCCCGAGTTTTCTCGTGATTCTGTAAAAGTGGTCTCTTAATAAAGATGGGGGAGGGCGCATTGCGGATGGGCGGGTTGACGTTCTCGAGGAAATGTTGCCACCGATTAGGGTCAGTTTCCAGAGGACTGGAACTGAAGGTATTTACTGAATAACGACATTTGTGTAGAATATATCGAACCTCATCTCAGGTGATCTGTCAATCATTTAACACATAGATAAGGAGGATTTTCTGTCTTTCAGATGGTAGCAAATCTGCAGAATTCTTTACAATAGAGAGCTGTCAAGGCTGGGTCTGATCAAGTCTGAGATGGCGAGCCAATTAGTCACATGGGGAATAAAGGGAAACGGGGATAAGGCGGAACTTTGCAGTTGAGAATGAACCAAGTCAGATATGATCTCATTAAAAGGTGGAGACTACCTGATGGTCCGAATGACTTCCATCTGTTCCAATATCTTGCCTGTCACTTGGAAACTGTGAAAGACCATTGTGAAGAAAGAAATAACAGGACGTTGAGAAAAATTGATTGGAGTGAAACTGAGTCTCATCATTAGTTGAAAGGAAAAACACACTTGACAACTTTGTCAGAGTTCTTTGATAATATTACATGCCGAGTTGATCAATTTTTGGTCGGCATTCCATAAGGGACCACATCAAAAGCCATTACAAAAGGTAGGAGTTCACGGTGTTGAGTTAAAAAAAAAAAGCCAGGCTTGTCCGTTTTTAACTTAATGGAAGACACAAAATCTGGATTATTGCGTATTTTTCAAGTTGCAAAGATGTAATTACTCAAGTGCTGGAAAGGTCAGTCATAGGACCTTAATGATTTATATCTGCATTAATGAATTGGACGAATTGGCTGAGTGAAATGTGTCCAGTTTTACTGACGATACACAATAGTTGGGGGGAGGGGAGCATGTTGGGATGAGGACAGCGGAATCCGGAAATGGACAGACACAGGTTCAGTGGGTGGGCA
>NW_025153950.1:0-1419 GCF_004010195.1 Chiloscyllium plagiosum | reverse complement strand
TGAACCTAGGATGGTATGTTGCTTTTCTGGTGCGCGGGTGAAGGACATCTCAAAACATTTGAAGCATATTGTCAAAGGGGAGAGTGAGAAGCCGGAAGTTGTTTTATACATTGGGAGGAATGACATCATCAGGGCAAGGGTTAGGGCTTTGCAGAGTGAGTATAAAAACTTGGGTAAAGGGTTAAAGAAACAGAACATCACAAGTAATAATCTCTGGTTTACTTCTGGTCCCAATTTCAAATCAGGGAAGAATGGGGCTGATAAATCAATGGCTGAAGAGGTGGTGCAATGTGCAAGGATTCTGTTTCTAGGATCATTGGGATCTCTTCTGGGACAGAAGTGGACTGTTCAAAAAGGAAGGGTTTCACCTGAACTGGAAAGGGACCTATATCCGGGTGGGTTCTATAAGGAGAGGTTGTGAACCCTTTGTTTTGGGGCGAGGAAGGGTGGGGCTTTCCTATGTAACAGTGAAAATAGACAGAAACATGAGGGTGGTTCTGAATCAGAAAAGAGCAAGTAGGTTCGAAAAGATAGATGACAGCAATTCAGAGCCGAAAGTAATTCTGAAGAAATAAACTGCATTTATTTCTATAGAGATAAGGCTAATGAACTCAGGGTATGTCTGGAAACATAGAACTCGCCAGTCAGAGCGATTACAGAAACGTGGCTGAGGCAAGAACAAGACAGGCTGCTCAATGTTCTGGGTTTTAGATGTTACAGGAAGGATAGAAAGAGAGGCAAGAGAGAAGGGAGAGGAGCATTTTTGACTGAGGAAGAGAGGATGTGGATTAATATACAGAGTAACAGGTACCAGGGAGTGAGTTACAGATTGGAGTATAGTTGAGGGGTACAGTGTGGTTCACAATTGATTAACCAATAAATGAGAGTGAACTAAAGACTGGAATCTAACTGAGGAGTTTAGGGTGTTTACACATTGAATCACAGATACTCAATTACTACTGTACTTAATGTAGCTATTACTGTGGCACCATTTAATGAAAATCTATGGTTTGAAATGAGAAATAAGAAAAGGATGATAACCTTGATGGGATTGCACTACAGGCCCCTCAGTAGTCAGAGGGTAATCGAGAAGAAAATATGTTTAGATCTCAAAAGTATGTAAGAATATTAATGTTGTAATAGGGAGTTTAATTTTCCTAATCCGGCGCCATTTAGAACAGTGTGGTAAGGAGAGTGCAGAGCATGTTGCTCCTGTTGGAGTGAAAGACAAAGCTAGGAAGATTATGGAACAATGGATGAATTAAGGTATTGAAATTCCAGTCAAGAATAAAAAAGAATCATATGTTAAATACAAACAGTTAGGATCAACTGAATTTCTTGAAGACTATAAAGAGTATTGGGACATTCTTAGGAAAGAAATCATGCAGTCAAAGAGAGATATGAGATAGCCCTGGTAGA
>NW_025153949.1:0-1419 GCF_004010195.1 Chiloscyllium plagiosum | reverse complement strand
GAGAAATGAACAAGTAATCTTTAACTTTAATAAGTAACAAACTGACACGCAGTTCACCAGCAAACCTCATCTTTCAAACTAATCACTGCACTTACTCTGTCTAGACCTAAATTCCCACTCACATTGACAAACCCTACCCTGCTATACACCCATTCATGCCCGGAACACACAACCCCTATCACACGAAACACATTCAAGGCAATCCATATTGGTAGTGTAGCTGAGCAGAGAGATCTCGGTGTCCATGTACATAGATCCCGAAAAGTTGCCAGCCAGTTTGACAGAGTTGTTAAGAAGGCATACTTTGTGTTGGCTTTCATCGATAGAGGAAATGAGTTTCAGAACCACGAGGTTAGGCTGCGGCTGTACAAAACTCTGGTGGGGCCGCACTTGGGAGTATTGTGTACTGTTCTGGTCAGCACATGATAGAAAGAATGTGGAAGCTTTGGAATAGTTCAGAGGAGGTTTACCAGGATATTGATTGGTATGGCG
Organism: Chiloscyllium plagiosum; assembly: GCF_004010195.1. Lineage (NCBI taxonomy): Eukaryota > Metazoa > Chordata > Chondrichthyes > Orectolobiformes > Hemiscylliidae > Chiloscyllium > Chiloscyllium plagiosum. Next base: position 927 of record NW_025153949.1, on the reverse strand, counting down.
GGAAGGTTTAATGACGAAAGGATGAGGGTCTTGAGGCTGTTTTATTTGAGAGAAGAAGGTTGAGAGGTTACTTAATTGAGACATAAAAGATAAACAGAGGGTGGACAGTGAAAGTCTTTTTCCTTGAATAGTGATGGCTAGCAGGAGAGGACATAGATGACAGATGTCAGAGGTTGTTTCTTTACTCAGAGAGTAGTAGGGCCATGGAACACACTGACTGCAACAATAGTACACTCGCCAACTTTAAGGGCATTTAAAAGGTCATTGGATAAACATATGAATGTAAATGGAGTCGCGTAGGATAGATAGGCTTCAGATTGGTTCCACAGGTCAGCGCAACATTGAGGGCTGAAAGGCCTGTACTGCACCGTCATGTTCTATATTCTATATTCCAGATGGACATATGATCTCAATCCCTTTCACTCATTTACACTCCTGCCGCCCTGCACCTGGCCCATGGTGAATCTGGCCCTGACTGGACCTGGCACCATCATTTTCACAACCTCGGACAAAAGCCTACTACCCAAGACATGACCTCAGTCCTTGATCACTGACCTCTCATCTTACCCAAGTCAACCTGTGCTCATTGCATCCTTGCTCCTTTCGCATCTGTCCTTTACAACCCACCATTTTGCCAGACTCCGAGCTTTGCATTTAGACAACACGTCCCCCTGTCACTTCATTACAGTGACCTTCCACCCCCGAAACATCCTGGCACTCTGCCCAGCTCTACACTAATCAGCCTGGCACACTGCCCACCTCTGCACTAACCAGCCTGGCAAAGACAGACCTCCTGCATTTCAGCTCAAACTACCCCTCACCTACAAAGCACAATTCGACCAAATTATCCTGTGACCATTACCATTTACCTTGATGCCACCTTGCCAGACAGATTGCATGCAAGCTTACTCAGCAGCCAGCCAACAC
>NW_025153948.1:0-1419 GCF_004010195.1 Chiloscyllium plagiosum | reverse complement strand
AGTAGCGCCTCGATTTTACTTGGGGTTTCTTTTCCTATATTCACGAATGCCAATGGCTTCGCCTCTTCCATCACATCTTTTCCCACAGTGGCTGAAGTTAATACCAGTACAGTGACTTCATGTGTCCTCCTTTATCACAGTGGAAACACCTGCCGGATATCACTTCCTGTTCCTCCTCTTGGGATTCCTTGTTAACCTGTTGTAGACTAGTGCCAACGTGCTCTTAACTTTGTTTTGTAGAGTGAGATCTGTACTTCTCCAAATTTCTGTCCTCACAGGATGAATTTCTTGTTAAAAGCTGAATGTCGCCTTGTGCACCAGTGCATATTCATCTGCCATCTCTGCTGTTATTCTCGCTTACTGGTTATTGTTCATCCACACAAATTCTTGTCATCTCTGGAAGTGACTTCTTCAAAACTCCTCCAGAATATTAATCTCTCTGATAGCCACGTCGGCCTTGGCTATTTTAACTACGGCACCCATCTATCAAAATTACGATTTTTAATTCTATCGAACTCAACATAGGTCTGATCTTGTTCTTTCCTTACTTTTCTAAAGGGCTGTCGATACGTTTCTGGTACGAACTCATAAGTAATCAAAACCAGACTGCCTGACATCTTCATAATCACTTGACCCCTCAACTGACAGCACTGTAAATAACCCACTCGCTCTGCCTACCAACCTCGTTTGAACGAACATTTCCCACAATTTCAACACTCCAAATGCCGAGTCAATTGTTCAAATGAAATAAAGAAAGCTTCTAAATCATTCTCATCAAAATGTGGAAGCGTTGTAACATATTTGTGTGTATCACAATCTTCTCTCTTCATATCCACATGGTTAACTTGACTTTACTGGATATGGTGCAAATTCTGAAGATTAAATTCTCGCTCCTTTTCTCTTTATTTTCTCGCTCTTCCTTTATCCCTGTCTTCGATGTCTCCTTGTTCAGCTCAGCACCTTCTCTTTATTGCTTTTCCCTTCTCTCACTCTTTCTGTCTCTTTTCACATCTTTCTATCTTTTATCTCTCTCTCTCTTTGTGTCTCTCTTTCCTTATCTTTCTCTTCTAACTCCATTTTCCGAACATGTAATTTAAGTGTTTTTTCTAACTCTGCTGCACTTGTTTGCTTCTCTGATACACCCACCTGCTTGATTAACTTCCTCGCACTTTCAGTTTGACATTTGTCCTTGGTTAAACCACATTCTAACCTCTTTGCTAATTTAAAATTTGTGCCGTGTTTTTGTCTTTCTGAACTTTACCAACAAATTTGGGAATAGTCTTCAAATCCCAGAACGATGTTTGCAATATTAAGAGCCCTTTACCTCACTTTCCATTTAACCGAACACAAGTAACTGAAATTAAACTCTCACCTTCATTTTGTTTTAAAGATGTGGGCCACTAATTGACACGTGTTTAC
>NW_025153947.1:0-1419 GCF_004010195.1 Chiloscyllium plagiosum | reverse complement strand
CTTGGGCGACTGTGTGGAGTTTGCACATTCTCATTGTGTCTGCGTGCGTTTCATCCGGGTGCTCCGGTTTCCTCCCATAAACCAAAGATGTGCAGGCCAAGTGAATTGACCATGCTAAATTGCCCATATTGTTCAGGGATGTGTAGGTTAGCCAGGGGTAAATGTAGAGGAATGGGTTTGGGTGGCTTACACTTCAGATGGTCAGTGTGGACTTGGTGGGCTGAATGGGTCTGTTTAAATATAGTAGGTGAAGATCTCGACCTCCGGGTGGAGTCTCTCGGTTCGGTCTGGTACAGCACGATTTCGCCCTTTAATCAGTATTGGCCGGGCACAGGTTGCTCAGCAACACAGAGGTTAAAAGCTTTTGTGTTCCTCGGAGAAACTGTGCAAAATGTCTTGAAACAAAGACAATTTTTATATGGTTCTTAAGAAATAGTACAGCCTTAATTACAGAGCAAATCCAATAAAATTTAATTAATCTCAAAAACTTGATTGAGTTTTTTGAAGAAGTAACAAAGAGGATTGATGTGGGCAGAGCGATAGATGTGATCTATATAAACCTCAGTAAGGCGTTCAACAAGGTTCCCCATGGGAGACTCGTTAGCAAGGTTAGATCTCATGGAATACAGGGAGAACTAGCCATTTGGATACAGAATTGGCTCGAAGGTAGAAGACAGAGGGTGGTGGTGGAGGGTAGTTTTTCGGGCTGGAGGCCTGTGAGCAGTGGAGTGCCATAGGGATCGATGCTGGGTCCTCTACTTTTTGTCATTTACATAAATGATTTGGATGCGGGCATAAGAGGGACAGTTAGTAAGTTTGCAGACGACACCAAAAATGGACAGCGAAGAAGGTTACCTCAGATTACAATAGGATCCTGACCAGATGTGCTAATGGGCTGAGAAGTGGCAGATGGAGGTTAATATCAGATAAATGTGAGGTGCTGCATTTTGGGAAAGCAAATCTTAGCAAGACTTGTACAGTTAATGGTAAGGTCCAAGGGTGTGTTGCTGAACAAAGAGATCTTGGAGTGCAGGTTCACAGCTCCTTGAAAATGGAGTCGCAGGCAGATAGGATAGTGAAGAAGGCATTTGGTATGCTTTCCTTTATTGGTCAGAGTATTGAGTACAGGAGTTGGGAGGTTATGTTGCAGCTGTACAGGACATTGGCTAGGCCACTGTTGGAATATTGCATGCATTTCTGGTCTCCTTCCTATCAGAAAGATGTTGTGAAACTTGAAAGGGTTCAGAAAAGATTTCCAAGGATGTTGCCAGGGTTGGAGGATTTGAGATAAAGGGAGAGGCTGAACAGGCTAAGGGTGTTTTCCCTGGAGCGTCTGAGGTTGAGGGGTGACTTCACAGAGGTTTACAAAATCATGAGGGGCATGGATTGGATCAATCGACAAAGTCTTTTCCCTGGGTC
>NW_025153946.1:0-1419 GCF_004010195.1 Chiloscyllium plagiosum | reverse complement strand
GAAGGGCTAATGCTCGAAACGTCGATTCTCCTGTTCCCTAGATGCTGCCTGACCTGCTGCGCTTTTCCAGCAACACATTTCCATCTCTGATCTCCAGCATCTGCAGACCTCACTTTCTCCTCAAAAACATCATCAGTGAGCCTCCGGTGAAGCACTGGTGACATGGCCCACTCTTTATGATGTTACATAGTATGGTGACAAAATGTCTGAAAACAAACCTTCAAGCTCAGCGAGCAAACTTACATCCAGAACTTCAACCTGAACAACAAAACTTCTCAAAACTTGCTAAAAAGACCATTCTTAGCTGAATAAATGAATAAGAGATTTTGTACAGAATGGGAAGAAAAGAAGAGTCAGAGGAAATGAGGGAGAGTTTTTGTTGTAACTCTGTTCAAAGTCATTCAGAAATTCATTCCTTGAATTTTGTTTGCGATTTAAAAATGCTTAACATTGTTGTTGAACCGAAGTTTCAATATTCCTGAGTTCGGAGTCCAATGACTTTTATTCTTTCATGGGTCATGGGCATCGCTGGCTAATTATTTATTAATTGCACAGCTCATTCTTAAATGCCCTTTAGGAGCTTGTGGTAAGCTACCTTCTTGAATCTCTGCTGTCCTTGTACCTTAATTATACCCAAAATGCTGTTAGTGAGGGATTCCAGGACTTTGACTTTCTCAACAGAAAAGGAATGGTGAAAAAAATCCAAATTAAGATGGTGAGTGGCTTGCAAGTGAACTTGCACATGGTGGGGTTCCTATGATTCTGCACCTTTAAACTTCTAGGTCATATGGTTTGTTTTTGGAAGGTCAGGTTGAAGGAGATTTGGTGGGTTGCTGCAGTACATGTTTGAGATGGTACACATTGCTGCAACCTCTGACTTTGATGATGAAGGAAGTGAATGCTGAAAGTGATTGGATGTAATGCCAATCAAGTGGACTTCTTTGTTCTGGAAGCTGTAATATTGCTGGGTGTTGTTGGAACTACAATCAGCCAGGCAAGTAGAACACATTCCATTATACTTCTGGCTTGTGCCTTGTAAGTGGTCCGTACGGGTTTTTGAAAGGCAGGAGTTGAAGGATTCTTAGCCTCTGACCGGGTCTAAAGTATTTATCTACCAGGCCTTCTGTCAAGCAAAGGCCGCCAGCATTCTCAAAGATCCATCTCACCCTGGCAATGTTTTTCTACAACCTCTACCATAGGGGAGAAGGTACAGAGCCTGAACACACACACACCAGCCGGTTTCGAAACAGTTTCTACCCTACTGTTGTTAGAATACTGAATGGACTTGCAAACTCTTAACATTCGCCTGTACCACTGTTTTTGTCTTTCCAGCTGTTTACCTATTATTTACTTTCTATGCTATTTAACTCTGTGATCTGCCTGTACTGCTCACAAGACAAAGCTTTTCACTGTGCCTCG
>NW_025153945.1:0-1419 GCF_004010195.1 Chiloscyllium plagiosum | reverse complement strand
AGTTGGAGCATAGTCTGATCAAAGTATGGGATTGGTTAATCAGTTCCTCACGAGGTAGACGATGTGGTTCATAGCTTCACCTCTGTTCTGACACCAGCTGATATAATCACAGAACAAGCCAGACCTCAGACCCCAGCGTGATGTATCACGACCTTATCTGTTTTGATTTATCAAAGGAATCTCTTCCTGAATTGAACGTAACAAATGCTGCAAAATATTGCTTCAGCAAAAAGACAGGAGTTTACTATAAACGAAATGGTGATACAATAGAATAAATGAAGCTACGTTCTTATAACACAGATTCAAAGGCAATGAACATGCAGTAAATAGATAATCGCTAATCGAAAAGCAATGCATAAATGAAAAGAAAGAAAACGTATTTTATAGATGGGACGAAACAATAGCAAGAGTGCGATTACAAACAGAATATCCCTCGTACAATGCTCACACCAGAATCCGTGTATGTAACACTTGGTTAAGTCACTTGTGACTTCAACTATTAAACTGGAACTCCAGTAAACCTCTTCCTGAATCTACCACACAGCTGATTGTCAATTTACTTAGCTTCAAGTAATCTATGCAGAGCTTTCTTTTAAACCAACATTTCTGGTCTGCAGTGAACACGAACTGTTGGCTCCACAGTAAAGTGATTGACTAAATCTATCATTCAATTCAAATGAGAACACATTTACATATCCAATCAGTTCCAGGAAATTAGAAGGACTAAAAGAAATGACAAAATTGATAATAGTGAAACGAAAGGTTTCAAAGGTAAGCGTACTATTCCTAATCTCAGATTCCAGAACTCACAAATAAATCTTTGAGTCCATTTTAATGCCATGTTGGGTTACAAACAAAAGTAAACAAAGTTATTTTTTTTTTAGCCTACAGCCAAACTTCAAAAGCAGTTTGAAAAACAAAGTGTTGTGATTACATAAATACCTACAAGTTAACTATTAACTTCAGAAGCACAGCGAAGCCGACTGCTTATTTACTCAATAGCCAGAACCAAACTCACTCGAAATATTATTGAAATCTATACATAAAAATATCATCGTTTTTAATTTTCCGACGTGATGGCTTTGCTCAATTCCACTGTAGTCTTCAATTGTAATAGAGATTCCCAGAAGAGATGAATAGTTTGGCAGACGAAAGTTCAATATCCCAGGCAATTCCTTCGTTGTCTGTGATAGTGGGGAATCTGCAGCATCCCTGCAACTTAAAACTAAATCAGTCATCCGCCCCTGTGTGAGGGTGATCACCACATGCGCATGTACCATTGTCAGTTGCAGGAAACTGAAGCGAATCTTCAGGCAGATTCACATAAATTCAATTGTGCAAGTCAATTATGCAAGACACTTACCCGGAATTGCTACAACAAGAGGAGTAGTGTAAAACATTTTCCGCAAATGCTGAAAA
>NW_025153944.1:0-1419 GCF_004010195.1 Chiloscyllium plagiosum | reverse complement strand
GACTGGGAGAGATTTATCAGGATGTCACCCTTTCGGGCTGGGAGAGATTTACCAGGATGTTACCCTGGGGCTGGGAGAGATTTACCAGGATGTTACCCTTTGGGGTTGGGAGAGATTTACCAAGATGTTACCCTGGGGCTGGGAGAGATTTACCAGGATGTTACCCTGGGGCTGGGAGAGATTTACCAGGATGTTACCCTTTGGGACTGTGAGAGATTTACCAAGATGTTACCCTGGGGCTGGGAGAGATTTACCAGGATGTCACCCTGGGACTGGGAGATTTACCAGGATGTTATCCTTTGGGGCTGGGAGAGATTTACCAGGATGTTACCCTGGGACTGGGAGAGATTTCCCAAGATGTTACCCTGGGACTGGGAGAGATTTACCAAGATGTTACCCTGGGACTGGGAGAGATTTACCAAGATGTTACCCTGGGACTGGGAGAGATTTACCAGGATGTTACCCTGGGGCTGGGAGAGATTTACCAGGATGTTCCCCTTTCAGGCTGGGAGAGATTTACCAGGATGTTACCCTGGGGCTGGGAGAGATTTACCAGGATGTTACCCTGGGGGTGGGAGGGATTTACCAGGATGTTACCCTGGGACTGGGAGAGATTTACCAGGATGTTACCCTGGGGGTGGGAGAGATTTACCAGGATGTTACCCTTTGGGACTGGGAGAGATTTACCAGGATGTCACCCTGCGGCTGGGAGAGATTTACCAGGATGTTACCCTTTGGGGCTGGGAAGATTTACCAGGATGTTAACCTGGGGATGGGAGAGATTTACCAGGATGTTACCGTGGGGCTGGGAGCGATTTACCAGGATGTTTCCCTGGGGCTGGGAGAGATTTACCACGATGTTACCCTGGGGCTGGGAGAGATTTACCAGGATGTTACCCTGGGGCTGGGAGAGATTTACCAGGATGTTACCGTGGGGATGGGAGAGGTTTACCAGGATGTTACCCTGGGTCTGGGAGAGATTTACCAGGATGTTACCCTTTGGGGCTGGGAGAGATTTACCAGGATATCACTCTGCGGCTGGGAGAGATTTACCAGGATGTTACCCTGGGACTGGGAGAGATTTACCAGGATGTTACCCTGGGGCTGGGTGAGATTTACCAGGATGTCGCCCTTTGGGGCTGGTAGAGATTTACCAGGATGTTACCCTGGGGCTGGGAGAGATTTACCAGGATGTTACCCTGGGGCTGGGAGAGATTTACCAGGATGTCGCCCTTTGGGGCTGGGAGAGATTTACCAGGATGTTACCAAGGGGTTGGGAGAGATTTACCAGGATGTTACCCTGGGGCTGGGAGAGATTTACCAGGATGTTACCCTTTGGGGCTGAGAGAGATTTACCAGGATGTTACCCTGGGACTGGGAGAGATTTACGAGGATGTTACCCTGGGGCTGGGAGAGATT
>NW_025153943.1:0-1419 GCF_004010195.1 Chiloscyllium plagiosum | reverse complement strand
AAGTTTTCCGAGGCAGAAGATGAGGCATTCTTCCTCCAGGCGTCGGGTGTTGAGGGAGCAGTGGTGGAGGCGGCCCAGGACCTGCATGTCCTCGGCAGAGTGGGAGGGGGAGTTGAAATGTTGGACCACAGGACGGTAGGGTTGATTGGTGCGGGTGTCCCGGAGATATTCCCTAAAGCGCTCTGCTAGGAGGCGTCCAGTGTCCCCAATGTAGAGGAGACCGCATCGGGAGCAACGGATACAATAAATGATATTGGTGGATGTGCAGGTAAAACTTGGATGGATGTGGAAGGCTCCTTTGGGCCTTGGATGGAGGTGACGGAGGAGGTGTGGGCGCAGGTTTTGCAATTTCTGCGGTGGCAGGGGAGGGTGCCAGGGCCCTACTTATTGGATAATCAGTGGAAAGCTACCAATTATCATTTAATAGTAGTCCGATGAGCTACCTGGAGAGAATTTCAATCAGAATATTTGAAGAGAAGGAGCAAAAGGCAAATCTAACTTATATTTAAACACAGCCACAAGAATTGACAGCTAACTCAGTCCACATACTGCTGTAATTAGCAACCATCTCTTCTAGTACCATACTGTATTGTATTGTTGTCTTATCTTAGCTTGTATTACAGTAAACCAGCTCAGTCATATATGAAATCTGTTGTAAGACATGCCAAATAAATAAGGCACATGATATATTATGTAGGAATATTTATCATGCCTCTCCGATCTACCTTTCGTGTGAGGTTACAAAATGAAATTGATTAGTTAAAAGTGAAACCTCCATCCCCTTTTTACAGCATTAGACACTCCCCCTCCTCTCTTGCTTCCCTTTTTATCCTTCCTGTAGCATTTGTATCCTGGAACATTAAGCTGCCAGTCTTGCCCATCCCTGAGCCATGTTTCTGTAATTGCTATGATATCCCAGTCCCATGTTCCTAACCATGCCCTGAGTTCATCTGCCTTCCCTGTTAGGCCTCGTGCATTGAAATAAATGCAGTTTAATTTATTAGTCCTACCTTGTCCCTGCCTGCGCCAACTGTTTGACTCACTTCTGTTCTCAGCTGTACCTGTCTCAGATTGATCTCTTTCCTCACTATCTCCCTGGGTCCCGGGTCACTATCTCCCTGGGATCCACCCCCCCACCTTACTAGTTTAAATCCTCCCAAGCAGTTCTAGCAAATTTCCCTGCCAGTGTATTAGTCCCCTTCCAATTTAGGTGCAATCTGTCCTTCTTGTACAAGTCACCTCTACCCCAAAAGAGATTCCAATGATCCAAAAATGTGAATCCTTCTCCTATACACCAGCTCCTCAGCCATGCATTCATCTGCTCTATCCTCCTATTCCTGCCCTCACTAGCTCGTAGCCCTGGGAGTGATCCAGATATTACTACTTTTGAGGACCTCCTTTTCAAATTTCTGCCTAACT
>NW_025153942.1:0-1419 GCF_004010195.1 Chiloscyllium plagiosum | reverse complement strand
TTCTTATTCTGCTGCACGGTCTTCCTAATCAACTTTTTAGGGTGTGGTTCATGCTTTCCACTGAATTGTGTTTAATATAGAATATGGAGTTTCTGCTTGATACGAAGCATTGTTATCACGATTTCCCTGACTCAGACTTTGAAATCGGTTCACCGATCTGACTTCATACTTCGGGGTAGACATCATCCCGTAAATATCTGCAAGGTTTTGATATATACAGTTGCTTTGGCTGTATTTAAGTAACAAGGAAAACATCGACCCATTTTATGAAAGTACCTATGACGATCAGAATGCAGGTATATCCATTGTTACTCGGTGGCAGGGGGCCTCTGTAGTGAATTTAAAGTATTGTCCTGGGCCTTTCCACCTCTTAGTTCTCCCTTTCGGGTGTAATTGCATGGATTGTTTTAGGCGGAGACAAGATACTTCCCTTTAATATGTGATGCATCTCAGTGCAACTCGGACCACCAACACAATGATTTTAATCGTTCTGTAGTGGCCTCTCTTCACTGGTGTACGTGCCTATAATGATATTGATATATAATTTGTTTCTTGTCTTGAGTCGCGAATGACATACAATCATGATTTTGGAATTAACCTGTCACCGATGTGTAGGGAACACTTCCGTCTAGCAGAGGCATCTGGGTAAACTCTTCCCATAACTTTTTTAAGGAATCATCGCAGTGTTGTGCTTGCCTAACGTCCTCTGTGTTTGACTGACATAGACTGACAGCACTGGCCTGCTTACCTATGGGTGTCCCCCAGAAAACTCCAACATCAGCCCCTCTTTTGGAGCATTTGTCTGCTCTGTGTTTACATTATGGGGATCATGATGGTTATTTCTATCTTTGATTATTCTGTATTTAACCTCCTGTGAGTCCTGCAGTTGTTCAGTGAGGGTTCTGATGGTAGTGGTGTAGGGTGTAGGTCCCATCTGCGGAAACACAACCTCGAGCTTCCCAAAGTGTTAAGCATTCAGTGAGGCTATTGCATACATACATGCTGTCCGAATATATATGCGTTGATAAAGGTAACAGACCATGGGGGTGGACGACACAGGCTGATCGATCGGACCAAAATGGGCATTGGCATCCAGGTTGACGGCAGTATGGTTTTTCGATATCCTTTACTGCAGGTACTGTGTGCACGTAGCCTCTTCCAAATAAGGGTGTGAGGCGCCCCTGTGACAGGTGCACACCTCGATGTTTCTGTCAAGCTGACTCATTTCAACCGCAAATTCGGATTTATATTTTATGTCTTCAACTGCCATGTTGATTGCAAACTTTCTATTTGTCGCTGCAGCTAGTCTGGATTCTGTGGCATGTTTGAAGCACATTCATTTTGCTTGTGTCACGCCTTAGTTTCCCCGCATGCTTTTGTCCTTGCCAATTTTTAACTAAATCTATCATAAACGTTATA
>NW_025153941.1:0-1419 GCF_004010195.1 Chiloscyllium plagiosum | reverse complement strand
CTATGTTATGCTGTTGTTTCTGTGATTGAGATTGTGACAGACGAGTTTTTTCTGTGATTGTGACTATATCAGACTCTTGTGTCTGTGATTGTGACTATGCCAGGCTGTTGTTTCTTGATTGTGATTATGTCAGGCTTTTGTTTCTGTGATTGTGATTATGACAGGCTGTTGTTTGTGTGATTTTGCCTATGACAGGGTTGTTGTTTCTGTGATTGTGACAATGTCAGGACTGTTGCTTCTGTGATTGTGACTATGTCAGGGATGTTGTTTCTGTGAATGTGATTATGTCAAGCTGTTGTTTCTGTGATTGTGACTATGTCAGGCTGTTGTTTCTGTGATTGTGACTATGTTAAGGTTGTTGTTTCAGTGCATGTGATTATTCCCGGCTGTTGTTTCTGTGATTGAAATTATGAAAGGCTGTTTTTTCTGTGATTGTGCCTATGACAGGGTTGTTGTTTGTGTGATTGTAACTATGTCAGGCTGTTGTTTCTGTGATTGTGACTATGTCAGGCTGTTGTTTCTGTGATTGTGACAGACTAGTTGTTTCTGTGATTGTGACTATATCAGACTCTTGTGTCTGTGATTGTGGCTATGCCAGGCTGTTATTTCTTGATTGTGATTATGTCAGGCTTTTGTTTCTATGATTGTGACTATGTCAGGCTGTTGTTTCTGTGATTGTGACTGTGTCAGGCTGTTGTTTCTCTGATTCTGCCTTTGTAAGTGTTGTATTTTCAGCGATTGTGACTATGCCAGGCTTTTGTTTCTGTGATTGTAACTATGTCAGACTGTTGTTTCTTTATTGTGACTATGTCAGGCTGTTGTTTCTGTGATTGTGATTGTGACAGATTTGTTGTTTCTGTGATTGTGATTATGTCAGGCTGTTGGTTATGTGATTGTGATTGTGACAGACTAGTTGTTTATGTGATTGTGACTATATCAGACTCTTGTGTCTGTGATTGTGACTATGCCAGGCTGTTGTTTCTTGATTGTGATTATGTCAGGCTGTTGTTTCTGAGATTGTGACTATGTTACGGTTGTTGTTTCAGTGAATTTGATTATTCCCGGCTGTTGTTTCTGTGATTGAGATTATGAAAGGCTGTTGTTTCTGTGATTGTGCCTATTACAGGGTTGCTGTTTCTGTGATTGTGTTAATGTTTGGACTGTTGTTTCTGTGATTGTGACATGTCAGGGTTGTTGTTTCTGTGATTGTGACTATGTCAGGCTGTTGTTTTTGTGATTGTGACTATGTCAGGCTGTTGTTTCTGGAATTGTGATTGTGACAGGCTAGTTGTTCCTGTGATTGTGACAATGTTAGGCTGTTGTTTCTGTGATTGTGACTATATCACTATATCAGGCTGTTGTTTCTGTGATTGTGACTGTGTAAGACTGTTGTTTCTTTGTTTGTGGCTATGTCAGGCT
>NW_025153940.1:0-1419 GCF_004010195.1 Chiloscyllium plagiosum | reverse complement strand
CTGACCCGGTGCGCGCCTTATCTCGGATGCGGTATATCCCGTCGTCCCTGCCTGGGGAGAGAAGTCATGTTAAACTCCACGGAGTTTCAGCTGCTTGTATATGTCTGTGTTACTCTTTGTTATTCGATCAGTTCAGGAGTTACAAGCCCCGGTAGGGCACAAACCCTCAGATTCACCCCCGGAATACAAAGTGCCCCCAGCACCAGCCGGCTAGCAAAATAGTTTCCTTCGGAGTGCGATTTTACATTGTTACTTTTTCATTTCGAAATCTCCGCACGGGTATCATCTGGATGCAGAGCCTTGCAAAATACACCGAAACAAAACTAGAACAGCTGCAGAACTGCCATAGAATATGTGGCGTTTTTATCGATATATGATCATGTGCAATAGGGAGTGCAACTTTTTAAAATATTCTCGAACGATCATGTTCACTATTACTGCACTGACGCGGGAGAACTTAATCATGTTTTATCAGTATGTCGGGGTGCTGTTGAAATGTGAAATAAATGGTTAGTTGCAGGGTTTGGTGCCTTTTTTGTTTCCACTTGTGTTTAATGTTCACAAGATTCCATTCAAGATCAGAAATGGGCAGATTCCAGGAGGCGAGGTAAAGGAGGATAATGTAAAGGGTACCCTTTTAATGTAGAAGTAAATTAAATCGATTATTGGCGCATTCTTCTATGTTTAAACTCTCTACATTTCGTTACATATTGGCGGGCTTTTCAAATTGTAAAAAGGCGGTTGATGATTTTACGCCGGTACTTTCCGCCCTCCTCCCCGTGCCCTCTCCGGATTGGGGAATGAGGCAGATATCTGATTGGAAATTGGAACAACATTAGGAGGGGCTGGACAATGGGACCAATCAGAAACGGCCGCCCCACCATTCCTCCCGAAGGTATAAGAGGCCGCAATGTGGGCGGAGTGCAGCATTCCCTCTGAAAGTGCTTGTGAGTTTGTGGCCATGACTGGAAGAGGAGGAAAGGGCGGTGGGAAAGGTCGCTCCAAGGCGAAGTCTCGGTCGTCCCGGGCTGGCCTGCAGTTCCCGGTGGGCCGTGTTCACAGGCTCATGAGAAAGGGTAACTATGCTGAACGCGTGGGTGCCGGAGCGCCGTTCTATCTGGTTGCGGTGCTGGAGTATCTGACGGCTGAAATCCTGGAGCTGGCCGGCAACGCGGCCCGGGACAACAAGAAGACCCGTATCATCCCCAGGCACCTGTCGCTGGCCGTGCGCAACGACGAGGAGCTCAAAAAGCTGCTGGGAGCGGTGACCATCGCTCAGGGCGGGGTGCTGCCTAATATCCAGGCCGTGCTGCTGCCCAAGAAAACCGCCGCTGGGGGCGCCGCTAAAAAGTGAAGAGACCATTCTTATATCTGACAACCCAAAGACTCTTTTCAGAGCCACTCACAGCATCTGTGAAA
>NW_025153939.1:0-1419 GCF_004010195.1 Chiloscyllium plagiosum | reverse complement strand
GGAATGTGTGTTCTTTTTATTGTTGAGTCTGCATGTTTTACATTTATTCTCCTGTACTCCTTGGAGTACTGAACATTGTAACAACATCATTAGGTTCTTCCATAGTTTCTACATCAGAACTTCAGTTTTCTGCACCTGAATTTCAAATAAACAAGAATACATGCTTAAACAAAACCAAATTTCCAGTTTCATGGCATCAATAATTTTGCAATAACTATGATTGAGACTATCATTATATAAATTGCCACGCTCTATGTCTCAGATTCTTGGGGCTCTCCAACTAATAACATTCGGCCATCCTGAGAATAATCCATTCATTTCTACAATTTGAGTTCTCCTGTGAATTCATCACCTCAACTTAACATCAATCTCGTATTCTCTAATATATTTACCGACTTCCTGTATGGGATGTTATCAAAAACTTTCAAAATAACGAAAACACTTCACATCTGCAGGTTTCCCTTTATCGGTGCTACAATTAGCATCCACAAAACGAATTCGAGATGGTTTGCCAAACATTCCTTCCCTTTTGTGACTCCGTATTAACTCATCTAAAACACATCATTGTTTCGAAATGTCTATTTATCGTGCCCTTCATTATGTGACCTGGTAATTCCTTATAATTGACATTCAACAGTAGTCCCTGTTTTCTGATCCCACTCCACTTAAATAGTTGGATTATTATCCCTTTTTTATTATCCTCAGGAAATATTCCAGAACTTCTCGAATTTCCAACGATAACCATCAATGCACTCATTGTCTATCCAGCCACCTCATGCAGGACTCTGGAATGGACCCCATTTGGCCCAGGAATTTATCAACCTTCAATGTAAGATGTTTTCTGTTCTCAGCATCCAAAGGGTTTTCATGCTCTGGACTCCTCCTCAGATATCATCCATTATTGGTAAACATACACTTCAAATCTTTGTAATTTATTTGTAGATGAATGTTCAGACAGCAAAACCGTAGAAGGAAAATCATTCAATAATTTCACAACTAAAGATAGAAACAATTGGGCAAAATGCAGAGAAGGACTGAGATGTCCTTCAAATTAGGCAGAAGACCTAAGCTCACATTTTGAAATAGGAACTCTTTGATGGAGTAATCAAAACACGTGGAAGGGTTCTTCAGAATTTGCAGGTTGCTGTTCTCGTTTTACGTGAGTGCAATTGTGCAATATTCCAATATTACATAGCAGGTATGAAATGGTGAGTTATTAGTTTCGTTCTTCGGAGCAGAAACGAAGGTAAATGTTCGAATGTAATTAATACTCTCCAGACTCTGAAATTGTATCCATTAGAGACCTTTTTGTTTATGTCACGGAGCTCAAGCGAGGAGTTTTGAGATTTCGATTAGTTTATAACAAGTGATGCATGGCCCAGCGAGTGTCTCGTTCAATGCCCTGTATTATTTAGCACT
>NW_025153938.1:0-1419 GCF_004010195.1 Chiloscyllium plagiosum | reverse complement strand
CACACACAATCACTGCACTAACAAACACACATACACACACTCAATCACTGCACTGACACACATACATGCACACACAATCACTGCACTGACACACACACATTTAAACACACAATCACTGCACTAACAAACAGACACACATATACACACACAATCGCTGCACTGGCAAACAACTCACACAATCACTGCACTGACAATGCACATATACACACACAATCACCGCACTCACACACACATATACACACAGAATCACTTCACTGACACACACACACATATACACACACAATCACTGCACTGACAAAAACACATATACACACACAATCACTGCACGGATATACATACATACTCACTCAATCACTGCACTGACACACACATATACACACACAATCACTGCACTGACCCACAAACACATATACATACACAATCACTGCACTGACACACACACACATATATGCATACAATCACTGCACTGACACACACAGACATATACACACACAATCACTGCTCTGACAAACACACATATACACACACAATCACTGCACTGACACGCACATCTTCACACACAATCACTGCACTGACACACATACATTTTCACACACACAATCATTGCACGGACAAACACACATATACACACACAATCACTGCACTGACACACACACATACACACACAATCACTGCACTGACAGACACACACATATACACATAAAAACATTGCACTGACACACACACATATACACACTCAATCACTGCACTGACACACACACACATATACACACAAAAACATTGCACTGACACACACAATCACTGCACTGACACACACATATATACAAAAACAATCACTGCACTGACACAGACACATACACATACAATCATTGCACTGACACAAACACTTATTCATACAAAATCATTGCACTGACAAACACACATATACACACACAATCACTGCACTGACAAACACACACACACATATATACACACACAATCATTGCACTGACACACACATATACACACTCAATCACTGCACTGACACAAACACATATACACACAATCACTGCACTGACACACAAATTTTAAACAGTCAAACACTGCGCTGACAAACACACAAACATATACACACAATCACTGCACTGACAGACACACATATACACACACAATCAATGCACTGACAAACACATCTACACACACAATCACTGCACTGACACACACACATATACACACACAATCACTGCACTGACACACACACATATACACACACAATCAATGCACTGACAAACACATACACACACAATCATAACACTGACACACACACATATACACACACACAATCACTGCACTGACTCACACATATACACACACACAATCACTGCACTGACACACATACATTTATATACATACAATTACTGCACTGACAAACACACATAT
>NW_025153937.1:0-1419 GCF_004010195.1 Chiloscyllium plagiosum | reverse complement strand
TGTCCCAGCCTGTTTCCAGAGGGCCAACATCATCCCTGTGCTTAAGGCAGCTCATGCAGCATGTCTCAATCACTACCGCCCAGTGGCCCTAACTGCAGTGGTCATGAAATGCTTTGAAAGGCTGGTCATGGCATTAATCAACACCAGCCTCCCCACTACACTTGACCCACTCCAATTTGCCTATCGGACCAACAGATCCACATCAGATGCCATATCATTTGCCCATCACTCCTCCCTAGAGCATCTTGATACCAAAAACAGTTATGTAAGAATCCTACTCATTGACTACATCTCAACCTTCAACACTATTATCCCCTCGAGACTGATTACTAAACCTAGTGATCTCTGACTAAGCCCCACTCTCTGCAATTGGATCCTCAGATTCCTGACCCACAGGCCACAGTCAGTGAAGATTGGGGACAATATTTCATCCTCACTAACACTCAACACTGGAGCCCCCCAGGGCTGCGTACTCAGCGCCCTACTGTACTCACTGTATACCCATGACTGCATCACCAAATACTAGACTAATGCCATTTACAAGTTCGCTGATGACACCACCACAGTCGGTCGAATCTCAGATGGCATGAAACAGACTACAGATGGGAGGTGGAAGAGCTGGAAAAATGGTGCACTGAGACCAACCTAGTCCTCAATGCCGGCAAAACCAAGGAACTCATTATTGACTTTCAGCGGGATGTTACCCATGCCCCCCAACACATTAACAGCACAGAGGTGGAACGAGTGGAGAGTGTCGAGCTCCTGGGAATGGTCATCCACAACAAGCTTTCTTGGTCTCTCCATGTGAACGAACTGGTTACAAAGGCCCAACAACATCTCTTATTCCTCAGGCAGCTGAGGAAATTTGGCATGACGATGAATACCCTCGCCAACTTTTATAGTGCCCCATCGAGAGAATTCTGTCTGGATGTATCACTACCTGGTATGGCAACTGTACCATTCAAGATCCGAGATGGTTACAGAGAGTGGGGAACTCGGCCCAGACAATCACTAAGGCCAACCTCCCATCGATAGAATCCATCCACCAGGCCCGCTGTCAGGGAAAGGCCGCCAGCATTCTCAAAGATCCATCCCATCCTGGCAATGTTTTTCTACATCAGGGAGAAGGTACAGAAGCCTGAACACACCCACCAGCCGGTTTCATAACAGCTCTACCCTCCTGTTGTTAGAATACTGAATGGACTCACAAACTCTTAACATTCGCCTGTACCTGTGTGTTTGTTTTTGCCGCTGTTTACCTATTATTTACTATCTATGCTACTTAACTCTGATCTGCCGGTATTGCTCGCACAACAAAGCTTTTCAATGTGCCTTGGTACATGTGACAATAAATTCAATTCAATTGAACTCAATTCACAGTTTTGATATCAAGTTTTCTTGAAATCTGCTCCATATTTA
>NW_025153936.1:512-1419 GCF_004010195.1 Chiloscyllium plagiosum | reverse complement strand
CGGTGGGTATCAGGCTGGGTGCGGTGTGTGGACGGCGGTGAGTTTCAGGCTGAGGGTGGTGTTGAGTAGCGTTGGGTGTCAGGCAGGTGGTGGTGTGTTATTGGAGTGGACCGTCAGGCTGTGATCGATGCGTGAATGACGGTGGGGGGTCAGGCTTGTGACGGTGTGTGGGTGGCGGTGAGGGTCAGGCCGGGGGTGTTGTGTGGACGGTGGTGAGGGATAGGCTGGTGACGGTGTTGGACGGTAGTGAGGGACAGGCTGGTGGCGGTGTGTTGATGGCAGTGAGGGTCAGGCTGGTGCCAGTGTTGACGGCAGTGAGGGTCAGGCTCGGGCAGTGTGCGGATGGCAGTGAGGGACAGGCTGGGGGCAGCGTGTGTTGACGGCAGTGAGGGTCAGGCAGGGTGCGGTGTGTGGACGGCAGTGAGGGTCAGGCAGGGTGCGGTGTGTGAACGGCAGTGAGGGTCAGGCTGGGGGCAGTGTATATATGGCGGTGAGGGACAGGCTGGACCGGTGCTTGACGGCGGAGAAAGTCAGCCTGAGGACGGTGTGTGGACAAGAGTGTAGGTCAGGCTGGGGGCAGCGTGTGGACGGCAGTGAGGGTCAGGCTGCGGGCAGTGTTTGGACGGCGGTGAGGGACAGATTGGAGGCGGCGTGTGGACGGCGGTGAGGGTCAGGCTGGGGTCAGTGTTGGACAGCGGTGAGCGTCAGGCTGGGAGCGGTGTGTGGGCAGTGGTGAGGGTCTGTCTCGGGTCGTTGTGTGTTCTCAGTGAGGATCATGCTGTGGGTGGTGTGTGGGGCCACAGCATGAGGATAATGCTCGGGGCGGTGTGTGGGCGGCCGTGTGGGTCAGGCTTGTGGCAGTGTTGGACAATGGTGGTGTCAGGCAGGGGGCGGTTGGTGGACAGCG
>NW_025153936.1:0-430 GCF_004010195.1 Chiloscyllium plagiosum | reverse complement strand
CATTGAGTGTCAGGCTGGGAACGGTGTGTGGATGGTGGTGAGGGTCATCCTGGGGGCGGTGTGTGGACTGCTGTGAGGGTCAGGCTGGGGGTAGGGTGTGGGTGGCTGTGAGGTTCAGGCTTGAGGCGGTGTTGGGTCGTGATGGGTGTTAGGCTGGGGGCGGTGTTGCATGACGGTAGGTGTCAGGCAGGTGTTGATGTTTGTTCGGAAGGGAGAATCGAGCTGGTGTTGGCGTGTGAATGACGGTGGGGGTCAGGCTGCGGGCGGTGAGTGGAAGATGGTGCTGGTCAGGCTGGGGGCGGCGTGTGAACGGTGGTGAGGTTCAGGCTGAGGCCGGTGTGCGGATGGTGGTGAGGGTCAGGCTGGGGGTGATGTGTAGACAGCAGTGGGGATCAGATTTGGCGCAGAGAGTGGACGGCGGTGGTGGTCA
>NW_025153935.1:0-1419 GCF_004010195.1 Chiloscyllium plagiosum | reverse complement strand
AAAAACACATCAAGTTCCTCAGTGTCCTTCAGGAAATTAAATCTGCCATCTTCATCTTGATTGGCCTCCACGTGACAGTTAATCCATAAACTCAGTTAATGTCCTGGCACCCAGGTTCGAATCTCACCACGGCAAATAGCGGACTTTTGAAATCAATAACTTTGAAAACATCTGAAATTAAGAATCTGCTCATACCATTGTTTCCATTGTAGATTGTCAGAAAAGACCATATGCTTCAGGGAAGACAATCTACTATCTCCACCTGGTTTGGCCTATGTGTGACTTCAGATCCATAGCAATATAGTTGACTCTCAACTGCCCTCTCAAAATAACCTAACAAGCCATTCAGATGTACCATTCGCTACAAAATCTTAAACAAATGAAACTGGATGGATCAGCAAACATCACACTAGGCACCGGAAAAGGAAATGGCAGAAACAGCCTTGTGGGACTTTCAAAAGTCTACTCACTAACATCTGGGCGCTAGTGCCAAAATTAGGAGAGCTGTTTCACAGACTAGATAAGTAACAGGCTGATGTAGTCATGCTCATGCAATCATACCTCACAGGCAATGACACTGACACCACAATCACATTCCTGGATGTGCCTTGTCCCAGCCGCGGGATAGACTTAGTAGAGGTGGGAGCACAGTGGTACAAAGGCGAAGGGAGTTTCTCTGCGATTCCTGAACATTGACACTTGATCTTGTGAAGACTTATGGCTTCAGGTTAAACATGGGCAAGGAAACCTCCTGCTGATTACCACGTATCATCTTCCCACAGCTGATGAACCAGTACTCTTCCGTGTTGAACAACATGATGAGGAAACAATGAGGATGGTAAAACCACCAAATATTCTCTGGGTGGGGGATTTTAATGATTCCCCCCCAAGAGTGGCTCGGCAGCAGGACTACTGATCGACCTGGTCGGGTCCTAAAGGACATTACTGCTAGACTGGGTCTGCCGCAGGTGGTGAGGGAACCAATAAGAGGGAAAAACATACCTGATCTCATCCTTACCAATCTGTCAGATGCAGATACATCTGTCCATGACTGTATTGGTAAGAGTGAGCTTGGTAGAGCTTCTTTGGAGACAAAGGGCCGCCCTTCATACTGTGCTCAATGGGACAGACTTTGAACAGTTCGAGCAACTGAAGACTGGGCATCCATGAGGCGCTGTGGGACACCAACAGCAGGAGACCTCTACTTACACAAAGTGTAACATCATGGCCCGGCATATCCCCCACAAAGCCATCACCATCAAACCAGGGAATCATCACTGGTTCAATGGAGAGTACTGGAGGGCATGCCAGGAACAGCACCAGGCATACCTGAAGATGAGATGCCAAGCTGGCGAAGCCACCAAGTAAGGCTAGTTGCATGGCAAGCAATATAAGCAGCAAGTTTTAGACAGAGCTAAG
>NW_025153934.1:0-1419 GCF_004010195.1 Chiloscyllium plagiosum | reverse complement strand
CGGTATACTTGTTCTTGAGGGGAACGGCCGCAATAGCCACAACATCGAAGTATATACTCGGCTTGTCCGCCGCTTTGTCTTTCCTCAGGAAACAGGGTTTATTGGCACAGACTCCGCCCCTTGAATTCACCGCCCATCCCATCCGGCCGGGAGATTGGGGCTTAGTAAAATCATGGACAGAGACTAAATTGCAGCCGGACTGGGAAGGGCCATATCAGGATCCTTTGACCGAAACGGCAATAAGGACAGCGGAGAAAGGCTGGACTCACTACACACGGATCAAAGGGCTAGTAAAATGTCCAGTTGAGGAAGAAGTCTGGACAGCCGAATCAACGCAAGACCCGCTGAAACTCAGGCTGAAGAGACTTACAGTAACTGATTATACAGTGGTGATACGAGTGCGGGATTATTTCTGTAGGATTGTGTATTAAGGTTTTTTGGTGCTTCAGCACAATTTTTAGAATGTTGGGGATGCTTAGAATTATGATGCTAGCTCTCTTAGTATTGGGATTTTGTCAAATATAATTTTCATATGTGTTATTAACGGTCCCTGAGTCTGATATTCAGCAAGCAATAGATCTGATGCATGTAACTTAGTAAATTGTGGGGATGTAGATAATCAGAGACAGCTCAGAGATACATCTTAAGTCCATTGGGGATGGTACTTGGTATAATGGTCTCGTCACAGTACACAGTACACTGGGCCCTCCTTCCGACCAGTTTGCGAATGTCCCGATAAAAAGTGTTACCCAATAGACCTAATGATAAAGAAAACCACATGGCTCAAAGCAATTCTGGGAGGTGGGGGGAGGGTGTGGGCACCTATGAAATACAATTAGATAAAACATTTGGGATAGAAATGTAAGCAAACGGGAAGGATTTCTCGGGCTGTTGTTTTCAGATTAGCGTAGGACAGGGAAAACGGGCAGAACTATTGGATAATAAGATACAACCTTTCACCCCTCCCGATGATCCTAAAGTAGTAAAAATTATAGAGATGGAGGACTTGAAACAGACCATCAAAATAGAAACTGGATACGGGGATGCAAATGCCTGGGTTGAATGGTTAAAGTACAGTGTAAAAAGTCTGAACAAGAGCAATTGCTATGCATGTGCCTCCAGTAGTCCAGTGGCCCAGGTGGTTACCTTTCCGCTTGAGTGGAAGTGAGACAGGAAGGACATGAAATGTATGATAGCCCTGTATCAGGATAAGACTGCATGGAATGAATTGTACCTCCCTATCTCTTATTTTCGCTCCCTTGAAGAAAGATTCAAAAGCCCCGCTATGTTTTCAACCGCAGTTGGAAATCACACGTCGTGTGTGGGTAGAGGAGGTACAAATCGGTCTAGAGATTTGGGGGAGCTGAACGTATGTCCAGAGATTAAGAAACGGACAAGGGAGGGAACTACTCAGCACCA
>NW_025153933.1:0-1419 GCF_004010195.1 Chiloscyllium plagiosum | reverse complement strand
CCACTTGCTCCATGCTATTAACAGAGAGATAATCGAAGCCTTGAATATACCCAGTCTTGAAAGGCCTCGGCTGTAAATACTTCTCCATACTTGCTACCCACTGAATGTGAGAACATCCTCTTCATTCATTTCTGAAGTGTGCAACCCTTTCCCCTGAGATTGGGATCTCCGGTCCTTCACTATTCTGGATATTAAGTAGAGCAGAACAATCTTTTAAAGTAAAACATAATCTCACTGGCGTCTCCAGTGCCAGTTCTGAGTTTTCTTTTTTGACTTCTGTTTGAACAAACTGCCCTGATTGGCACATTATTATTGACAATGACACATCTGCTTCACAGGTGCTTCAGTGCCTTTAATTGGAGTGGAGCTGAAAGGCGCGATAAAAGTGCATCTTTATTACTCGACCATTGCCATATTATTAATCTCTCTGCTCATGAAAATGGATCCTTCATATCCATTCTATCTGTCATCAATGCCGAGTATGTTCCCCTCATAGTTGATTTTAAACGATTTCTTGTTGGATGAGTTATCTCTGCAACTCCAGAAAAACCGTCTCAACAACTCGATATGTTCTCAGGTCTGCTCATTTCTTGACATACAGGAAACTTGCGTTCTGAACCCGAAACGGATCTGACTCAAAACGTTATATCTGTCTCTCTATCAACAGATGATAAAAAACGCATGGGATATATATAGGTTTCACTGAGTTGATTTGAAACAAGTTGTGTTTTTCCATTAATCGTCTTCACTCCTCGTCCCCTGTCAATTGCCCTGTTAAGAGGCAGCAGTTCCTCCTGACCATTTACTCGCCCATCCACACCTCTTTCTCCCACATCATTATAAACGTCCCCAATAAATCTCCCATTCATCTTCTTTGCTCCAAACAAAACATTCCCAGAGTCGTGAATCTCTCCAGAAAAGGAGTTTTATTTATCTCTCTCCATGGTGCAAAGCAGAGGATTGTGGAAAGATTCTGGGAACATGTTGCCACTTGTCAAGTGGGAAAACTGTCAACAAGCAAAACAGAAATCCCAGCCTCCAACTTTGTGAATCTTTCGATATTCCTTTGGTTGCGGATTCAGAGGAAAATGAAGGGTGAAATGGCCGACTGGTCAGAGACAGTTTAGAAAATTTTCCGTTCTTTTGGAGGCCGGTACTTTGACTCTGATATACTCCGGACATGAACTGATCTGTGACATTGATCGATTCACGTTCCTGCACGTCAGGATGTTAAATCTCATCTCATCTCCGGGGCAATTAGAAAACGCGGGAACAGATAGGACACTGAAAGGCTGGGAGTGAGACGATCCCAGGAGGAGGATAACTGAT
This sequence comes from Chiloscyllium plagiosum, assembly GCF_004010195.1. Taxonomy (NCBI): domain Eukaryota; kingdom Metazoa; phylum Chordata; class Chondrichthyes; order Orectolobiformes; family Hemiscylliidae; genus Chiloscyllium; species Chiloscyllium plagiosum. The sequence continues at coordinate 90 of NW_025153933.1, read as the reverse complement.
TTCCGGTGTCTTGCGTATGTCTATAAAGGGTGGGATCAGACGATTACCATGTCTTCACCGTGAATTGCCCAGGATTTATTTCGGAAAAGT
>NW_025153932.1:0-1419 GCF_004010195.1 Chiloscyllium plagiosum | reverse complement strand
GCTGTGAGGCAGCAGTGCTAACCACTGTGCCGCCTGCATTGTTTTGTTACCCACAAACATTGAAATTGTGATGGGTACAGCAAAATCTAGGCCATTAAAATATAACAGGATAAGTATGGTGCCAACATTGGGCCCCTGGGAAACTAATGAACCAGCGCCGAGGCTGAGAAACAATTGTTCATTTTGTTTGTGTCTTTATGTTTGCATTTTCTTTGTCTTCATTGATTCATTTGGTTAGATTTGTTTACATTTTATGATCCTTTTATTCTTTGTGCTCTAATTTGGCTCACAAGTCCACTATGTTCAAATTTAAATCAAAAGACTTTTAGAAGTCAAGGTGAAATAATTGCACTGAGGCCAGTATCCTGATACCAAGTCACCCTTTATTTACATGAACAATACATGGGCTCTGTCCAGTCAGCACAGAGCCAGGCCCTAGAAGGAGATCTCCTGTTTATAATATTTATTAAAACAAATTACAAAACAATTTACAAAAACAGTAAACATTTACAGCTGTATACAACAATTTTACAAGGGAGAGGAGCAGCAAAGCTAAGCCCTAAACTCTATTGTTCACCCAGTTTACAGGGAAATGAGGACAAACCACAAATCCCAGTTTCAAATATAAAAAGACAGCAACAATGACCTTTATACACAAGACAATCCAGTTACATTAAAAAATGCAGACAACACACCCAGCAAGCTGCCACCCCTCTCACCTTCTGACCCTCTGTCCACCCCATGCCCCTTCCAGTTCAGTCTGCCCTGACACTTTGACCTCTAGGACAGCCCACCCCAGTACCTGCCCAGGGTGACAGCAGTCAGGACAGCCTAACCACCCTCAGCACCTTTCAACCACCTCTGGGGCAGCCCACCCTGGTGCCCACCTGGGGTGACCACAGAGGACAGCTACCCACTTTCTGGCTCAGTCTGCCCCTACATATCATTGGGCTCTCACCCACCCTGATGCACCTCCAGCCAGTGCCTGGCACACCACCTAGCCACCTCTAGGACAGCTTGTCCCCTTCCGGGGGTGGGGGGGAAATAGGGTGCAGGGTAGCCCACAAGCCTTCCAGATCTCAGCTCACCCCTACACACCTTCTGGCTCTCAGCTGCTAACACCTTTCAACCACCTCTAGGACAGCTAGTCCCGATTACCCCTTCTTGGGACAACAGCACTCAGAATGGCTCACCCACCATCTGGCTGACTGGCATCAAGGTGGCCTACCTACCCTCTGGCTTTCAGGACAGCCTTCAGGTTCACAGGATAGCCTACCCACCCTTTGGCTCTTGGGGTGACAGTTTTCAGGACAACCAATGAGCCTCCCAGCTCAGTTAAGGCCTGCCAGACCCAGGGACACAATCCAGTGCAATGATAGACCCAACAAACACCACAATACAGTTAATTACCAAAAAAGT
>NW_025153931.1:0-1419 GCF_004010195.1 Chiloscyllium plagiosum | reverse complement strand
TACAGCATAGAAACAGCGTCATAGAGTCTCTGAGATGTACAGCATAGAAAAGTGACATAGAGTCACTGAGATGTACAGCATAGAAACTCTGTCATAGAGTCACTGAGATGTACAGTATATAAAAAGTGTCATAAAGTCACAGCGGTGTACAGCATAGAAACAGAGTCATAGTGTCACAGAGATGTACTGCAAATAAACACTGTCTTAGAATCACTGAGATGTACAGCATAGAAACGGTGTCAGAGAGTCACTGAGATGTACAGCATAGAAACAGCGTCATAGAGTCTCAGAGGTGAACAGCATTGAAACAGTGTCATATAGTCACTGAGGTGTACAGCATAGAAACAGCGTCATATAGTCTCAGAGGTGAACAGCATTGGTACAGTGTCATATAGTCACTGAGGTGTACAGCATAGAAACAGTGTCATATAGTCTCAGTGGTGTACAGCATAGAAACAGCCTCATATAGTCTCAGTGGTGTACAGCATAGAATCAGCGTCATATAATCTCAGAGGTGTACAGCATAGAAACAGTGACATTGAGTCACAGAGGTGTACAGCATAGAAACAGCGTCATAGAGTCTCAGTGGTGTATAGCATAGAAACAGCGTCATATAGTTTCAGAGGTGTACAGCATAGAAACAGTGTCATTGAGTCACAGAGGTGTACAGCATAGAAATAGCGTCATAGTGTTACGGAGCTGTACAGCATAGAAACAGTGTCATAGAATCACTGAGATGTACAGCATAGAAACAGCGTCATAGAGTCTCAGTGGTGTACAGCATAGAAACAGCGTCATATAGTCTCAGAGATGTACAGCATAGAAACAGTGTCATATAGTCTCAGAGTTGTACAGCATAGAAACAGTGTCATTGAATCACAGAGGTGTACAGCATAGAAACAGCGTCATAGAGTCTCAGTGGTGTATAGCATAGAAACAGCGTCATATAGTCTCAGAGGTGTACAGCATAGAAACAGTGTCATTGAGTCACAGAGGTGTACAGCATAGAAATAGCGTCATAGTGTTACAGAGCTGTACAGCATAGAAACAGTGTCATAGAGTCACAGAGGTGTACAGCATAGAAACAGTGTCATAGAGTCACTGAGATGTACAGCATAGAAATAGTGTCATAGAGTCACAGAGATGTACAGCATAGAAACAGCATCATAGAGTCACTGAGATGTACAGCATAGAAACAGTGTCATAGAGTCACTGAGATGTACAGCATAGAAACAGTGTCGTAGTGTTACAGAGGTGTACAGCATAGAAACAGCGTCAAAGAGTCACAGAGGTGTACAGCATAGAAACAGCGTCATAGAGTCACAGAAATGTACAGCATAGAAATAGTGTCATAGAGTCACAGAGGTGTACAGCATAGAAACACTGTCAAAGGGTCACTGAGATGTACAGCATAGAAAC
>NW_025153930.1:0-1419 GCF_004010195.1 Chiloscyllium plagiosum | reverse complement strand
AGTGTTCAGCGATGTGCAGGTCAGGGTGGATTGACCGTGCTAAAATACCCATAGCGTTCAGGGATGTGCAGGTCAGGGTGGATTGGCCATGCTAAATTGCCCGTAGTGTTCAGGGATGTGCAGGTTAGAATGGATTGGCTGTGCTAAATTGCCCATAGTGTTCAGGGATGTGCAGGTCAGGGTGGATTGGCCGTGCTAAATTGCCCATAGTGTTCAGAGATGTGCAGGTCATGGTGGATTGGCCGTGCTAAATTGGCCATACTGTTCAGGGATGTGCAGGTCAGGGTGGATTGGCCGTGCTAAACTGCCCATAGTGTTCAGGGATTTGCAGGTCAGGGTGGATTGGCCATGCTAAAATACCCATAGTGTTCAGGGATGTGCAGGTTAGGGTGGATTGGCCGTGCTAAATTAGCCATAGTGTTCAGTGATGTGCAGGTCAGGGTGGATTGGCCGTGCTAAAATACCCATAGTGTTCAGGGATACGCAGATTAGGGTGGATTGGCCGTGCTAAAATGCCCATAGTGTTCAGGGATGTGCAGGTTAGGGTGGATTGGCCGTGCTAAATTGGCGATAGTGCTCAGGGATGTGCAGGTTAGAGTGGATTGGCCGTGCTGAATTGCCCATAGTGTTCAGGGATGTGCAGGTTAGGGTGGATTGGCCCTGCTAAATTGCCCATAGTGTTCAGGAATGTGCAGGTCAGGGTGGAATGGCCGTGCTAAATTGCCCATAGTGCTCAGGGATGTGCAGGTTAGAGTGGATTGGCCGTGCTAAAATGCCCATAGTGCTCAGAGATGTGCAGGTCAGAGTGGATTGGCCGTGTTAAAATGCCCATAGTGCCCAGGGATGTGCAGGTTAGAGTGGATTGGCCGTGCTAAAATAACCGTAGTGTTCAGGGATGTGCAGGTTAGAGTGGATTGGCTGTGCTAAATTGCCCTTAGTGTTCAGGGATGTGCAGGTCAGGGTGGATTGGCTGTGCTAAAATACCCATAGTGTTCAGGGAAGTGCAGGTCAGAGTGGATTGGCCGTGCTAAAATGTCCATAGTGTTCAGGGATGTGCAGGTCAGGGTGGATTGGCCGTGCTAAATTGCCCATAGTGTTCAGGGATGTGCAGGTCAGGGTGGAATGGCCATGCTAAAATGCCCGTAGTGCTCAGGGATGTGCAGGTTAGAGTGGATTGGCCGTGCTAAATTGCTCGTAGTGTTCAGGGATGTGCAGGTTAGGGTGGATTGGCCATGCTAAACTCCCTCTCGTGTTCAGGGATGTGCAGGTTCGGGTGGATTGGCCGTGCTGAATTGCCCATAGTGTTCAGGGATGTGCAGGTTAGGGTGGATTGGCCATGCTAAATTGCTCGTAGTGTTCAATGATGTGCAGGTCAGGGTGGATTTTCCGTGCTAAATTGCTCGTAGTGTTCAGGGATGT
>NW_025153929.1:0-1419 GCF_004010195.1 Chiloscyllium plagiosum | reverse complement strand
TCAGTGTGTGTTGCTGTTCATTACAACATCAGACTGTGTTGCTGTACACTACAATATCAGAGTGTGTTGCTGTACACTACAATAGCGGAGTGAGTTGTTGTACACTACTATATCAGACTGTGTTGTTGTACACTACAATATCAGCGTGTGTTGCTGTACATTATAATATCAGAGTGTGTTGCTGTACACTACAATATCAGAATGTGTTGCTATACACTACAGTATCCGAGTGTGTTGCTGTACACTACAATATCGGAGTGTGTGGCTGTACAATACAATATCGGAGTGTGTTGTAGTACACTACAATATTGGGGTGTGTTGCTGTACACTACAATATCAGAGTGTGTTGCTGTACACTACAATATCAGAATGTGTAGCTATACACTACAATATCAGAGTATGTTGCTGTACACTACTATATCAGAGTGTGTTGTACACTACAATATCAGAGTGTGTTGCTGGAAACTGCTATATCGGAGTATGTTGCTGTATACTACTATATCGGAGTGTGTTGCTGTACACTACGATATCGGAAGGTGTTGCAGTATACTACAATATCGGAGTGTGTTGCTGTACACTACAATGTTGGATTGTGTTGCTGTACACTACTATATCTGAGTGTGTTGTACACTACAATATCAAAGTGTGTTGCTGTACACTACAATGTCAGAATGTGTAGCTATACACTACAATATCAGAGTATGTTGCTGTATACTACTATATCAGAGTGTGTTGTACACTACAATATCAGAGTGTGGTGCTGTACACTACTATATCTGAGTGTGTTGCTGGAAACTGCTATATCGGAGTATGTTGCTGTATACTACTATATCGGAGTGTGTTGCTGTACACTACAATATCGGAAGGTGTTGCAGTATACTACAATATCGGAGTGTGTTGCTGTACACTACAATGTTGGAGTGTGTTGCTGTACACTACTATATCTGAGTGTGTTGTACACTACAATATCAAAGTGTGTTGCTGTACACTACAATATCAGAGTGTGTCGTACACTACAATAACAGAGTGTGTTACCGTACACTACAATATCAGAGTGTGTGGCTGTACAATACAATATCGGAGTGTGTTGTAGTACACTACAATATTGGTGTGTGTTGCTGTACACTACAATATCAGAGTGTGTTGCTGTACACTACAATATCGGAGGGTGTTGCTGTACACTACAATATTGGAGTGTGTTGATCTACACTACAGTATCAGAGTGTGTTGTTGTACAATGCAATATCAGATTTTTTGCTGTACACTACAATATCAGAGTGTGTTGCGGTATCCAACAATGTCGCAGTGTGTTGTTGTACACTACAGTATCAGAGTGTGTTCCTGTACATTACAATAGCAGAGTGTGTTACCATACACTAGAATATCAGAGTGTGTTGCTGTACAATACAATATTGGAGT
>NW_025153928.1:0-1419 GCF_004010195.1 Chiloscyllium plagiosum | reverse complement strand
AACAAAAATAACAGGGCAGTTGTTATTGTGGAAAATAACTTCTCAAAATTTGTCCAGAAACGCAATAGTTCGAGTCCTGCAGATGGGTTAGTTATTTTTCCAATGAGAACAGGAAGGTTTTTGACACATAATGCAGATACATGAACAAGAGGAGAGGGCCACAATGAATTTAGTACTGGGTGATGAATCAAGTTCAGGTGATTGATTTGGAGGTCGGTGAGCACTTTCATAACAGTGATCACAATTCTGTCAGGTTTCCTTTAGCGATGGAAAGGGATAGACTAATAAGGACAGAGGGCAAGAGTTACAGCTGGGAAAAGGCAATTTTGATGCCACTAGGCATGAGTTAGAATGCATAGCGGATGGGAAGGAAACTGCAGGGAATGGTTACAATTGAAATACAGAGCATATTCAAGGAAGCGCTACTGCGTGTTGTTGGTATGCATGTATCTGTCAGACAGGGAGGAAGTGTTGGAATGAAGGATCCATGGTTTAATCAAGAAGCTGAATCTCTTCTAAAGACGGAAAAGAAAGCCAATGTTGAGATGAGACGCAAAGGTTCAGTTTGGGCGCTTGACATTTACAGGTTAGCAAGGGAGGATCTAAAGAGAAGCTAAGAAGAGCCAGGAGGTGACATGAAAAGTCTTTGGCATTTGGGATCAAGAAAAACGCTAAATCTTTTCATAGGAACGCCAAGATCAAGAGAATGACTATTGAAAGATTAGGGCTAGTCAAGAACAGTAGTGGGGAGTTATGCATGGAGTGCGAGGAGGTGGGAGAAACGCTAAATGGACGTTTTCCCCACAGTATTCACATTGCAAAATGACAACGTTGTCGAGGAGAACATTGAAATACAGGCTGTTAGACGAGATGGGATTGTGGTGCATCGGAGGAGGTGTAAGCAATTATCGAAATTGGGGAAAGGATTAGGAGCCCTTGGAGGACAGGGATTTATTTTAGGATCTCAATTCGGGCTTACACCAATGGGGATGTTCATTCAGAAAGAAAAATGTTTATCATTTTACTTCCTGTGATCTCGGACGATTTCATCCTGTTATGATCAATGTTAATGTTGTATTCTACACAGTTACCGCTGTGGTATTTTGGGGTAACGTTCCGTGTATCTTCATCCCGTTGTGCTGGAATTGGTCTTCATGCTGCAGCTCCTCAGTTGCTGCACAAGCACCGCGATTTATACCGTGACCCATACTAGATGGGGAGTGAGGCCAAGTGGCGGACAGAGAGAGAATGGGATTGAAGATGGAAATTGAGGAAAAAGCGATAGAGAGAGAGGAAGTGGAAGGTGGGGGTGGAGAGAGTAAAGTGGGGTTGGGAGATGGAGATAGAATGGAGGAGGCGAGGCAGAGTGGGACGGAGAGAGAGAGAGGACAAGGGAGTCGAGATAAAGACAGAGTGAGT
>NW_025153927.1:0-1419 GCF_004010195.1 Chiloscyllium plagiosum | reverse complement strand
GTTCGGAGACTCTGTAGTGACTAATCTCTGAAACTTTCGGCAAGGAACAGCACCATCCGCACTTCTCCGCGAACTCTCGACTTGTTAAAGTGACAGTTCACAAACAGAAAACAGGCGAATTCGCATCAGTGGGCAATGGTTAGGCTCAGTGCGGTGAACCCAAGTACCTTGAAAAGAAGTGTTAAAAGCCTACCTGCAACACTCCCCACCCTCCAACCGAGCCACTCCGGATTCAAGTGCCATCTTCTTTGCCATTTGTTCTTTTTCACTTGTTATGGGCAGGATATGATTTCACCAGAGAAATCATATCCTGCCCATCAGTAGAGAAAATTTTCCAGCGTGATCAGGTTCTGCAATGCAGAGTGCTGGAGAAGCACAGTTTGTTTTGTGAGACGCAGAGAAGGTCGAGTGAGGGCAAGGGAGAGATACATGAGTGGCATGGACAAGATGAGAAGACAGCTGGTCTCCATAGCCGAACGTTTAATAGCATTAGGCCACCATTTTAAAGTGAAAGGCAGGGGTTCAGAGGGGAGTTCAAAATACTGTTTTCAAACATAGGCTGGTGGTGAGTCTGCAATGCCCTGCCTGGGTTGATAATTGGGAAGGGAAGCTTCATTACCAGAAAGTGCACTTGGATGAGCCACTTGAAACGTCTGAACAGTAATGGCTAGGTCAAGTGGGAAAGTGGCTCTGCTGGAGTTCTCCACCATTCAATTGATTCGCGACATATTTGAATTTTAAGCAAATTGGAAATAATAGCTGCCCAAACCTGTTCATAATGGGTCTTTGTCAAATAATGTCCATCTTGCTCACGTCATTGAATGAAGTCTGCAGTCATCACGCAGTCTGGGCCACACATGACTGCAGTACCACGGCAGAGATCGACTTTGAACTGCCGAATCTGAGCAATAGTCTGTTTTCCTGTTCAGTCGATTATTCTGTAATAACTTGGCAATATAAACACCCAAATATTTTGACTCTATTGCCCAGGTTATACTGCGTTCCATCCTATTCCGACGGTCAGAATGTTTAAATGCTTAATTCACGTGCCAACAGATTCAAGAACAACGTTTTACACTTTACTAACAGACCTCTAAACAGGCCTCTGAAATTCTCATGCTAATTTGCCTCTGCTGCTTGTGTGAAGCTGTAACTTTGAAATCTGCACTCTGTTATGGTACTGTACTTTTCTTTGATGGTATGACCTTTCTGTATGGCACGGAAAACAACACTTTTCACTGTATAACAATATATATGCCATTACCAATAAATCTACTCTAAATTTGTGCTGAGTGTATTGGATGATATTGTCAATGTTTAAAGTATTTGCTGTTACTTTCTTTGTAATAAAATTCAACATGTTAAAAATGACAGAATTTAAGCTATCTAGAGTTGTGTTATATTTGTGTCCGTATCCTC
>NW_025153926.1:0-1419 GCF_004010195.1 Chiloscyllium plagiosum | reverse complement strand
TTGCTTTGAATGGATCCGTGAACCCGTCTGACTACAGAGAAAACGAAAACGTTTAAAGTGAGCTGGATATTTAGATAATCATGTTTCTCTCTTTAAGAAAGTTTGTTGGATTTTTCTGCTATTAACCAGTGTTAAATTATAGCTGACAATGGGTAGAGTACTCATTTTTAACTTCTTCATTAGTATGACTACTTTTTTTTTTCTATTTTTGCTTGTGTCTGGGGTGCAGCGCATGCTGGAGTGGGTTACAAAGGTAGTTGTGATGACTAAGTGCCGACCGAAGGGCAGTTCAAGCCCGATATTTGTTGTTAATTGCCCTGGATTCCAGATTGGTAGCGGGCACAAGATAAAGTTTTGAGATATGTAAGCGTCCCCAGTGGGCGCTGGAGAGTAAATTCCCCAATCGAGTGTCATTGGCATTTTGGATTTTATTTTGTTCTTTGGTTTTTTTATGTGTTTAGCTTTGGAAAGTTTTGAGAGCTTGTTAGTTGTAGTAGTTTTAGTTTGTACAGCTTTTAGGCTCAATGAGTCTTTCTTTTTCATTAATGATCACCGATGTGTAATTCGATGTGAAACTCTAGAGTTGAAATGTTGCTACAGTGTGTTTTGGATAATGATGTGCTTAACTGTTGTACCTGGAACATTAAGGGGAGCCATCTGCCAGTCAAGAGGAAAAGTGTACTTTCTAATCTACAAAATGAAAGGGTGGATGTTGTCCTATTGCAGGAGATGCACCTTGATGACAAAGAACATTTGACGTTATAGCAGGGCGGGTTTGATCGGGTTTATTTCTCCTCTTTTAATACTAGGAGTAGGGGAGAAGCCATACTAGTGAAGAAGAATCTCCCATTTAAATGACTAAATTGTATTAGACACTTACGGAAGGATCATCATCCCCAAAGTCTTGAACTATGGAAAATAATACAGTATTTTGAATGATTATTGCTTTCCGGTGCACCATCTTAAAATCCTTTTGGTTGCATTTTCCAAAGTAAGTTATCTTGCATCGTGGCAAATTATTGTAGACGGAGATTTCAACTGTCTTATGGACCCACGGTGGACAGAATTTTCAAATATCCCCCAATACCCTCGTTATAATGTAAGCAAGTAGTGGATTTGTGTGCAGAACTAGAGCTGGTGGATGTCTGGAGGCAGATCTACCTCACAAGTAGGCATTTTATTTTCTCCTTTCACCCGCAGAAATGGCACACGAGGGATGATCTCTTCCCCATCCCTGCAACAATCTTAGATACGGTGGCATCCTACACAATTGGGAATATTACCCCAACATTCCTGCTCCAGCAGTAAGATAGAAATAACATAAGGTTATGTTGTATGCAGATGAGGGTCTTATTTTTTTGTCAAATCTCACAGTTTCGGCAGCTCATCACCTTTTCGGGCTATAAGATTAATTTTACA
>NW_025153925.1:0-1419 GCF_004010195.1 Chiloscyllium plagiosum | reverse complement strand
GGCTAGTTCGCCCTGTATTCCATGAGATCTAACCATGCTAATCAGTCTCCATGGGGAACCTTGTTGAACGCCTTACTGAAGTTCATATAGATCACATCTACTCTTCTGCCCTCATCAATCTTCTTGTTTCTTCTTCAAAAAACTCAATCAAGTTAGTGGGACATAATTTCCCACACACAAAGCCAGGTTGACTATCCCTAATCAGTCCTTGCCTTTCCAAATACATGCACATCTCTATGACTCTATGACTCTATATCTTCCCTAATTGGGAAAGACAAACAAAACTCTGCAGGGTGTTATCTTAGAAGTCCTTTAGTCAAGTAACAATTAAATCAACCACAGAGAATAGGAAGTATTCATAGATTATGATCGGCTACAACTGAAGTTATTTTCCTCACAAATTGCTGGCACTAGAATTTGTTTCTAGTCCTTGTTATGGCTGGCTGAATGTATCTTTTTTGTGTAGACAGTGTTGATGGGTTTCAAATTCTCTTTTAGGAACCCATGGCTTGTGGTATGGAGGTCTTTCATTGGGTTTTCAACTCACAACTTTGACAAGAAGAGTTTCAGAGAAAGAGAGGGGCCAAAGGCTAAGCACCTGGGGCAAATTACCTCAAAGTCTCTATGTTCAAAACCAATGTCTTTTCTCAACCACAAACTGGATCACATGACCTCTTTCTGAACGTGCTGCAGATTTGATGTCTCCTTCCAAGAAGTTTGTTCCCTGCAAATGCATCATTGGTTTCGTGATGACCAGTCATTTCTAAAGCATAGATGGGAGCTGTGCATGAGGATCATGGAGAAGCCCCATCACAGCAGATTCCAGAGGAATTGCCTAGGAAATTTAAAGATGTGTTTAGGCAATTCCCCTACATTTGGAACCCTTTAAAAATATCCACTTAAATTGGTGAATTTAGAGAGTTCTGCTCAGGTTAAGTAAATAATTATAAAGACAAATTAGACTATTATATACCTAAACTAAATTCTGAGTAATTATCAAATTGACCCCCCCACCCCAACTTACCTCACACACCCTCCAAAATACCTCCTCCTGATCTCTTACATCCCAGATCCTCATCCAACCTTCATCCACTACTGACACAACATCCCTATCATGCTAATGGATTTGATCCTTCAGTTCCCCCTCCATCCCACCTCCACTCCAGATCCAACTATTCCCATAACCCTTTTCTGGACCTGAGCTCACTTTGCCACTCTCCACTTGACCCCACCCATTCCAGGACCCAAAGGACCTCTACTCTGGGCATAGTACCCTCAGCCCCTCAGACCTGACAGGCCCCACCCACCCCAATGACTCAACAATATGTCCCATACATCCCAACCTACTTTAAACACTCCAATCATTGCCTGCCTTCCTAGTGCCCTGGGTGGCCTTGTTGGTAAGGGACAATATTCAGT
>NW_025153924.1:0-1419 GCF_004010195.1 Chiloscyllium plagiosum | reverse complement strand
GGCCAATCTTTTCCAGGTAGCGAGACAATGGGTATAAGGGGGAGCTACTGGTTTGGGAAGTTTGGGTAATCCGTCGAAGCGTGGTGTGTTGGATCCGTTTGTTTTCTTTTTTTTTTGGAAATCGATCTTATTTATTTCTCCAGCTTTCTTGAAGTTTTTTGTTAAGGGCGGTGATTCGGTTCACTAGTTGTGGAGGCGGGTCCATAGCCACTTGTTTTTGCTTCTTCAATGTGTTTTTGCTTCTTCAATGTAGTCTGTTTGGTTTAAAATGACTCTCAAGCGTCCTTAGTCTGCAGGTTCGACAACAATGCTTTTTTCATCGTTTTTTCGTCTTTCTGGTGCTTTTCCTTCACGTGTAGTCAGTGTGTTTTCTTCCTTACTTTGGTTTACGCTGGTGCGTCTAACGATCTGGAAGTTAGCTGGATGTTCTTTCTGTGAGTTAATTGTCTTTCAGTGTTGGTTCTAATGCTGTGAAGAAACCTTTCTTGTCCGCATTCGGGAATATGAAAGTTAAACCTCTTCCTCAGACGGCTTTTTAAGTGTCCATTAAGGGTCGGACAGGTAAGGGTTTCTTTTTAATGCTTCTGCGTTGTCAGTGTTGTTACTTTATGTAAGTTTGCTAGGTTTTTTCGCAGGTCTAGTTTTTTTTTTTAACTTTCTCCGTTTGTCGCTGTCTAATATCTATAGCTTGTAGTACTGTATCTGCCCATTCATGGTCTGTTGCATGAGTGAATAGTGATTTGGGTGCAATATTTCCCATTTGTATTTATGGAGTCTGTTGTGGGCATCATGAAGAATTTCGCTAAGCATTCTCCGGCCGTTTTTTTTTCTGTTAATCCTTTAGCTAGTGGGGTGTTAAGGGGAGATTTGCATTTAAGGTATTTAGGAAGCACGTGTTTTCTTAGGTATTCGTGCAGGAAGTACAGATATTCGCTGGTGGCGCTCGTTTTCCGCTTTCGGGCCAGTTTAACATATCGCGCCCATAGTTGTTAGCATGATTTGAGAAATTTGTAGCTCAGTTTGAGGTTCTGGACGTAGGTTTATTCTCTGAGCTGGACGGTTCATTTTCAGATGTTTCGTCAGCATACTACGTAACATTTTCAGTGAGCCACCGGACGAAGCATTGCTGATGATTCCTGCTTTATATTTATACGTTTGGGTTTCTTTGGGTTGGTCATGTCATTTACCGTCGTAATATCATTTCCTGCGTTGATGTCATTTCCTGTTCTTTTTCTCAGGAGTTTGTAAATCGGGACCAAGTCAATGTGTTTGTTAATACAGTTCTGGTTGGAATGCCATGCTTCTCGGAATTCTTTTGAGTGTCTCTGTTTGGCTTGTCCGAAGTTGTATGTGCTGTCCCAGTCGATGTGGTGTCCTTCGTTATCAGTATGTATGGATATCAGTAAGAGAGGGTCATGT
>NW_025153923.1:0-1419 GCF_004010195.1 Chiloscyllium plagiosum | reverse complement strand
AGAGGGTGCCCTTTCCCCGTCAATCAGGAGTCCATTCGGCCCTCACTGCCCCTTCTGGCCCTTTCCCCGTCAATCAGGAGTCCATTCGGCCCTCTGCCCATTCTGGCCCATTCCCCGTCAATCAGGAGTCCATTCGGCCCTCTGCCCCTACTGGCCCATTCCCCATCAATCAGGAATCTATTTGGCCCTCACTGCCCCTACTGGCCCTTTCCCGTCAATCAGGAGTCCATTTGGCCCTCACTGCTCCTTTCCCCGTCAATCAGGAGTCCATTCGGCCCTCACTGCCCCTTTCCCCGTCAATCAGGAGTCCATTCGGCCCTTTCCCCGTCAATTAGGAGTCCATTCGGCCCTCACTGCCCCTTTCCCCATCACTCAGGAGTCCATTCGGCCCTCACTGCCCCTACTGGCCCATTCCCCGTCAATCAGGAGTCCATTCGGCCCTCACAGCCCCTACTGGCCCTTTCCCCGTCAATCAGGAGTCCATTCGGCCCTCACTGCTCCTTTCCCCGTCAATCAGGAGTCCATTCGGCCCTCACTACTCCTTTCCCCGTTAATCAGGAGTCCATTCGGCCCTCACTGCTCCTTTCCCCGTCAATCAGGAGTCCATTCGGCCCTCACTGCCCCTACTGGCCCTTTCCCGTCTATCAGGAGTCCATTCGGCCCTCACTGCCCCTACTGGCCCTTTCTCCATCAATCAGAAGTCCATTCGGCCCTCACTGCCCCTACTGGCCCTTTCCCCATCAATCAGGAGTCCATTCGGCCCTCACTGCCCCTACTGGCCCTTTCTCCATCAATCAGGAGTCCATTCGGCCCTCACTGCCCCTTTCCCCGTCAATCCGGAGTCCATTCGGCCCTCACTGCCTCTACTAGCCCTTGCCACAATCTGACGATCCCTTGCATTTAAAATGGCGGCAGGCGTCGTGACGGGATGACGCACGAATCGGCGTTTTGAGAACGTGGTGACGTCTCAATGGGAAATGATGGAACGTGGTGACGTCTGAGTCGTTAAAACGGAACGTGATGACATCTGCATGGGTAATGAGGGAAGGAGGGGACGTCTGACTTGGTAGACGGAACGTGGTGACGTCACCAAGGATATTGTGGGAACGTGGCGACGTCAAATGGATAATGTGGGAACGTGGCGACGTCAGTTGGATAATGGATGAACGTGGCGCCGTCTATTTCGGTAATAAGGAACGCGGTGACGTAGGAACGGATAATGAGGGAACGTGGTGACGTCGGAACGGATAATGAGGAAACGTGGTGAGGGCTGAATGGGTGACGAGGGTGCGCCTCGACGTTTCATTGGGTAAGGAGTGTGCGCGGTGACGTTGCCCAGTGTGACGTCAGACGCACGCCCTCTCCCCGTCGAACGATTTCGGGGGAAACAACGAACGAACAAAAACAACAACAACAACT
>NW_025153922.1:0-1419 GCF_004010195.1 Chiloscyllium plagiosum | reverse complement strand
AGGCGAGATAATGGGAAGTGCTCTTGGTAAAAAGGAGCTGGATGTCCTTGGACATGAATCACTGACAGAATTCATGTGGCGCAGTAAGTAATCAGCAGAGTAAATGTGTGGTATCGTTCATGGCAAAATCAGTACAGTATATGTGTGATGGCACCTTCCTGCAGTTGTAAAGTATTATTCAGACAGTACTCTGTCACTTTGGAAAGATTTTCTCTCTTTTATAATGAATGATCTCCTTGCAACAGAGTGACTGTGCAATGGAGTTTCACCATATAATCCCTGCAGTGATGGTACCATGAGGACAGTGTGAAGGAAATAAGTGTTTAAGCTGTATCTCTACAAAATAATAAAAAACGGATTGTATCAAAACTTGAACGTTATGGAGTAACGGTCATTACTTCCAAAACAAAACGCTGTAGCGTGAAATATAACGTGTTTTCCGCGATACACGTCTTCACATTTGGCCAAATATACAGATAGGAAATGTTGAGAAGGATATGGGCCAAGTGAAGAGAAATGAGGTTTGCATGGTTGGACATTTTTTATCAGGTTGAACCAGTTTGGGCTAAACGAACTGTCTCCGTGCTGTAGTATTCTATGACTCTATGATAGGTTACATAGCTCTGTGGACACCCCCACCATGATGGTTGAGATAGAGCTCCAGGTTCTGAATGAACTCTCATCGCCTCAAGGTGGAGTTGTTTTGTGACCCTGCACTAAGCATCATCTTGTTCACAGATCTGTCAGCAGTCACCCTCTGGTAGAGTTAGCCCTTCCCACCAGATTCTGACCTCCATACAGAACACTAGCCTGTCTTCTCTGTCAAAAACGTTAGTCCCTTTTGTCTTCTCAAGGCTGTTCCTTGGCTCAAGGAGAACGCTCTTGATTTTAGGGGCAATAAAACATGACCCGACTCCAAATCAGTCTGGTTTGGGACAGAGATGAAAATGATTTTCAGATATATTTGTTTATACGTAAACAGATGAGACTTCAGTCCAAAGTGGTCATGCTTTAGAAGTGACCTGTATAATGAAAGGGGAGTGGTCAGCTCTTTTAGCTGAACAAGCTGAGCTGAGCTGAGCTGAGCTGAGCAGTTTTCAGTTGAGTGTTGAATTGCGAAGTTCAATAGGGAGTTGTGTGGAAACTCTCTCTCTCTTTTCTGCCCTTCACCTTCAACCTGTAAGCATGTGTTCCATTTATACTGGGTTCTAAAGGGAGTTTACTTATTAGGGCTATTGTGTATATTCGGAATAGTTAAATTAGGTCTAGCTGAATAGGTTGAGTTCTGTAGGGGTTAGTTATTTTATCCTTTCTGTTTCATTGCATAATTTTGTGAGTACAGTTTTTTGTGTGTTTTAAAATCTAGTGGACAACCTCGCTATCTTACTCAGGGTAATTTTCGTTATATATTTAGCGAAA
>NW_025153921.1:0-1419 GCF_004010195.1 Chiloscyllium plagiosum | reverse complement strand
AGCGAGATCAGCAGCCAGAGGATTGAATTCAGACGAACCTGTTTAGTCTCGAGATTAAGTTAATGCAATGCTTAATAAGTGTCGAGTTTAATAATTGTAACAGTGTACTTATGTTGAGTTGGAGTCAGATACTAAGTAAGTAAAAGAAGGGGACTCGGATTTGTGAACAGTTGTTGTTTGGTGTTCACTATTAAAGCTAAGAAAATAATTATAATTGGAATTTTAGAGTTCTCTGCCCCTATAATTTTAACAGATTACAGAATGAACCAAGACTCCCTGGGTGCTTGGTTTAATTAACAGAGAAGTTCGACGTCTGCATCGTAATCAATGGCAGGAAATTTCTGATGAGACTGCAAAGGATAAGCAGCCCAAAGAAACTGGAAGCTTGATGCTTAAAAATAGAGGCCAGCCATTTCTTTGGTGAGTGGGTTCTAATAATATCATGTAATCACCTGCCACGGTTTCTCACTTCAAAACAGCTCATAGATAGCTATTTGGGACATTAGTATAGGCTTAGTTGACATGGAATATTTACAGATTAACTAGTCTGTTTAACTGTACCCGCTGAAGAATTTGATTTTTGATGGACACTTCGAGGCTTCCAAGCTGATAGGACTTACCCAGTAGGAAATTCCACTTTCCTGGAAAATTCCTTTGGATTATGCTAAAATGGGGAATCTGCCGGTTCCCAGCTCAACCCTGCCTCTATACTGGGATAAGAACTCTCTGTCGGATGTGATGGAATATGCTCCACTTGCCTGCATGAATGCAGCTCCAATAAACACTCAAGAAACTTGACACCATCGAGGACAAAGCAATCTGCTTGATCGGCACCCCAACCACAAATATCCACTCCCTCCCCTAAGATGCTCAGTAGCAGCAGTGTGTACCACCTATAAGTGTAGTGCAGATATTCACCAAAGATCCTCAGACAGCACCTTACAAACCCAGAGCCACGTCCATTTAGGACAATGGCAACAAATACATGGGAACACCACCTTATGCAAATTGCCTTCCAAGCCTCTCACCATCTTGAAGTTGAAATATATCCCTGTGTCAAATTCCTGGAATTCCTTCCCCAACAACGTTATGGGTTGACCTACATGGACAAACCGGTGCAAGAAGTCAGTTCACCACCAACTTCTCAAGGGACAGCTAGAGATGGGTAATAAATGCTAGGCCTGGGCAGTGACGCCAACATCCCATGAATGAATTTGAAAAGTTGTTTCATGTCTGGAACAATAGGACCCTCCTGTGGCTTCACTAAGGAGTTTTATTTATTCATTATGAACGGCATTTGTGTAACTCGCTACTTTGCTGTGTTAGTGATCTTCACTCTGAACCCTGATAATGTTGCTGCATAAATAAACATGTTTGTGCATCAATTTAGGGTCTGCAGCATATAACCAAGTTTTGTGA
>NW_025153920.1:0-1419 GCF_004010195.1 Chiloscyllium plagiosum | reverse complement strand
CCTCTCCATTGTGTCACACTGCACAGACAACGTTGGTATAGAGCAGTCAGAGCCAATTGTGGAATCCCTCCCCCCAATGCCCATTTTGGAGACCACATCCCACGTGCGATATCATTCTCCTGGTACAGGCTGATGAGGCAGGTGTCATCCTGTTTAAATCAAAGATATACTTTATTCATTAAAAATCTCTTTGTCCAGGAACATAGTCACAAATACAGTCCAGTTCTTCACAGTTCCATTTCAAGTAAACAAACAAATCATCAGACTTTCACTCTATCCAAAAACCCAAAGACCTCTCTTATACAGACAATATTAATATTTGCATGCATTTGAGACAGTGGGAAGTTCCAAAAACTGAATGGACTCCAATTTCCCTCGGCATGAAGAGCTCAGACAGTTGGTCTTTCCCCAGTGCAGCCTGGCAGCAGCTGCTCCAAGTTTCAGTGCGTTCCTCAGCACGTAATCTGGGATCTTGGAAAGTGCCAAACTGCAACACTCAGACACTTCCAACTCCTTGTTCTGGAAGATCAACATGCTTTAAGTAGACAAAAGAGCATTTTTCATTGATTTGTTGGTTCCCACGGTCCAGTTGGTGTTTGACTTGGTTTCCCGGGAAACAGACCAGAGAGCTCAGAGTCCTGCAGCACGAAGCCGCTCGGGGCAAGCCTCAGCAAAACTACTGCATCTTTCTCCAAACTTACATTGCGGCGGCACAGTGGCTAGCACTGTTGTCTTATAGCTTCAGGATCCCAGGTTCGTTTCCAGCCTCGGGTGACTGTCTGTGTGGAGTTTGCACATTCTCCCAGTGTCTGCGTAGGTTTCCTCCAGGTGCTCCGGTTTCCTCGCACAATCGAAAGATGTGCAGTTCAGGTGAATTGGTCATGCTAAATTGCCCATAGGTTATGTGCGTTCCACAGAGGGAAATGGGTCTCAGTTGATTACTCTTCAGAGGGTCAGTGTGGACTTGTTGGGCCAAAGGGCCTGTTTTCACACTGGAGGGAATCTAATAAAATGCACATTGGGTGGGGGGGCATATTTTTGAAGTAATCCTTCCAATCGACTGTCATAAGCAATTGCTTATAAAAGTTTTACTGTGTTTGTTTATATCCTTGGGTCTACGTTTGGATGAGACTATTTGGGGAATCTGTAGTTCGAACATATTGACATATTGTTGACTTTGAATTGAACTTAATGTAATTTTAAAAGTTAAAGATAAACTATATGATCTTATAGCAATTTAGTGTGCACGCCTGTGCATGAGTAATTGGGTTCTCTCTGGCTTTTTCGTGTAGGGGTATATAATTATGACTTATGGACTCGTAGAATAAACAGAATGGAAACAGACCCTTCAGTCGAACTCATGGGCAACAAACAGGTGTCCTCAGATGATCTATTCCCGCTTGCCAGCATTTTGCCCGT
>NW_025153919.1:0-1419 GCF_004010195.1 Chiloscyllium plagiosum | reverse complement strand
TCAAATGGTCAGCGCAGTTGACTGAAAAGTTGGTGGTTCGAGCCCACCGAGGGGATAAAGCCTCAAATATTTCAGCACAAGTATTTACACCGACCATGTATCGACATTGTAACCGCGAAAACTAATCCATGATTCACCCCAAGACCACAGTGAGTGAGACGTTTACACGCAGCAGAATACATCACTTTCTCCAAGCTCCCGATGCCAACAGAAAGCGGCCAGTGCAGCTTCAATCAGCGGCTTTCTGCCAAGCCATGGGAAACAACTCGTGGAACCTCCTTCCTTAGTAACAGCTCTTTCCGTGTTAAAGGAGCAAAACTTTCATTTTAAATTGGAAACGGCTTCAAGACATTGGAATGTTACTCCAGTTCTTGGAACGTGTTATAACTAAAACTCCTGACTTGAAAATAAAAATAAGGTGAAGGTTTTAGGTAGAAAGAACAAAGAAAGTGTTGATCTAGAGGACCTTGTCTATTCAGCAGATGGGAAATGCCCAACACTGTAAACGGAAATGATTGGGTTTCCTTAGGTAATTTACTGACTGGTTTACTGTCTGCCAGAGTGACTGGAAATCACATCAGCGATATAAAGGTGAGGGTAAAAATACCAAGATATCAAGGTTGAACGTTAAATCCTGGAACAAGTGCTAAATACATTGTAATGCTTTGAAGGAATAACTGAAGTGAAAGGTGTGAATGATGTTTTTGTGATTAGGAGGAATGAACTGGATCCTTACAAATTGTTGATGAATTATGCTTGCAATGGAATTGCTAACTAATCCACAGTGCACCATGCTTAGTTAGCTCAGTCGGTGCAGTGTGAGTTGCTTAGTCTGAGGGTCGTGGGTGCAAGCCTCACAATGGGCGCTTTCACTGCTTCATAGAATTCCGGCTCTTCGTTCCATGTGCAGTATTGCAACCCTTCGCAGGGGAAAGTTCTTGCTGCTTTCATTGACACATCTGTCCGCCTGCTTTTGATCACACGTCGGTTTCTGAGTGAACACTGTTTCCATTTTACTGGAGGCGCCAGAGACAACTTTAT
The DNA here is from genome assembly GCF_004010195.1 of Chiloscyllium plagiosum. Taxonomy (NCBI): domain Eukaryota; kingdom Metazoa; phylum Chordata; class Chondrichthyes; order Orectolobiformes; family Hemiscylliidae; genus Chiloscyllium; species Chiloscyllium plagiosum. The sequence goes on along the minus strand of NW_025153919.1, from coordinate 378 downwards.
CAGTGCAGCCGAAAATACTATGAATGATGTCCGTTTCAAAACGTGAGGTTGCAAACCAACTGTGCACCAACCAAAGTGTTCAAAGACACGGAAAGCGAATGGCCACTTGCTAGGGGTCTGTCAGAGACGGATCAATGTCACATGGGTCCTGAACTAATTTTAATTAATTCAGATTGTTCTGATGGAAACCGAAGGGAACTCTCCCTCAACGTTTTGCAATTGTTCTTCTTGTGTTTAACGTAATGAACAGTATATTGTCAGTAACGAGGGTGGAGGCGCGGCAGGATTGTGAGGTTGCAGTGTGGGACATGGACACGGTAAGTCAAATATTCCCAGAGCATGGGGGAGCTGATTGGTCCAGGATTACTGCCATCTTCT
>NW_025153918.1:0-1419 GCF_004010195.1 Chiloscyllium plagiosum | reverse complement strand
ACAGCACTGACTATCTCTGCATCTCAATCTGCTCTCAGAAAATTAAAATTTCACATCACACTTCATTCAGTTATGCCTCACACCACGCTTTCTGGTCTTGAGTTCTTCACTAAATTCCCGAAGTTGTATAAAAAAACATTAAAAATCTTAATTTTTAATGCTGAAAATTATTAGTACAATAACACCCTCCTGACTTCGAAAGTTGAAAAATACAAATGCCCTCATCATGCTTTCTTGGGCTATTACCATCTATGGTACGTTCTAAATGAATCTTTTAGCCTCTTTCAACCATTAATGCAACCTTCCACTCAACTAGTGCAGTCATCCAGGGTTTTGTTTTGCCTGAACTAAGAGTCAGCCATGCTGTTTGCACTGAGGTGCAAATGCCAGTTAAATAACCATTCATGAAATTCTTTAGATTATTGACAATTACAGTATTTATCTGGGCCATTAGATTACATTGCTTAGTTTTATAATCACAAGGTTTATGTTGAAAACAGCAACATTCTAGAAGTATTTCTTTAACCCAGCTATATTCTGTGACTTGCTGGAGTATTTTTCCATATGCTGCACCACTGAAATCATCTTAAAATACATCATTAGTTTCCATATGTACACTGACAGCGCTATCACCTCTCTTAACCCCTCTGTTGTCCTTATATTATCACAGTGTTTATTCAACATCCAATACTGAAGTGAGCAAAAATATCTTCAAATTAAATATTTAGAAAACTTAAGCCTCTCACCCTTGCCACAAACTACACTCCCTTACAACCAACTTTGTTCATCTTCCCAGCAACTATCTGACGCTGAATCAGACCATTCACAACCTCAGGGTTATATTTGACCTCAGAATTAGTTTCCAACCATACATCATCGCCTTTTTCCACCTTGTGTCCATCTTGGCCCCTGCCTCAGCCTTGACTTCACAATTCGTTGTGAATCTCCCATATTCAGTCCTCCTAAGCTTGAGGACATCAAAAACTCTGCCCACACCTCATGTCCTAACTCACATCACATTCTATTCACCCATCATCCTGCACTTGCTGAGCTTCACTGGTTCCACGTTAAACAAGATTTCATCCTTATTTACAAAATCCGACATGACCTGACCTCCTCCAATGACTGTAATCTGCTCCAGATATGTGTACATCTGTAATTTTGACCTCTGTGGTATCCCTGTACTGTGTGAGCAAGCCACCTCATTACACTGTGAGTTGTTGCTTATGCTGAAGGTTGTTGCTACCCATTTTCTTTACACGTAGGAAACCATGGTCTACTTGGTCCAGTGTGGTGGAGGAACACTACTTTCTGGTCCAATTGGAAGAGTCTCTTGTTGTTAACAAGATATAGTTTATTGCATGTTAGCAATTAGTTACAGGTTACATTGATTTGATAGAAATTCTTACAGTGAATTAG
>NW_025153917.1:0-1419 GCF_004010195.1 Chiloscyllium plagiosum | reverse complement strand
TATACTGTGAAGAACCGGGAAATCTAATTTCTCTCGGAACAGTTGCAGAAAATAAGTTTGCTCCAGTTTGTGTATAAATGATCCTTGATTCAGAAATCAAAAACGTGAAAGGATATTGCTGGAGAGCTGTTGTTTAGATTGTTCAGGGGCTGCCTCTTGAAAGCATGTGACAGCAGTGCAACAAACACCTTTGAAGACCAGACCACAGCAATCGCACTGAATTTGCATCCCTAATGCTTGCTTTGTTCCTACTGATTGATGCTCTTATTTAACTAGAACAACAGAAAGCATCCAAATAAAACCCGAAAGAACTGCGAATGCTGTAAATCAGAAAGAAAAAAACAGAGTTGCTGGAAAAGCCATTGCTTTAAAACATCCAAATCTCTTCAGTGAAACGTTTCCCCTTCATCAGCCCGGTCCTGAACGTTTTTCCTCCCATTGACCTCTCTGGTCTATACTGCAAGGAAAAATTCCACCTCCCCGACATTCTCTGCCTCTCCCCCTGCCTGTGCTCTGATTTCTTGCAAACCAGTTATGTAAGTTTGACAAAAAAATCACCAACTCATGCAGTCATCCTTCTGCAGTGTGAGCAGTTTTTTAAAAAAAAAAAACAGCTGAATAAGTGCCGTAATACTGAATCCAGATCCTTCAGCCATTCCAGCAGCTGGCACACAATTGTATATGCAGTCAAATGCTGATTTCAGTGACTAAACGTGCCTGTTCAATTGCAAGCCTGGTAAACGTGACAGCCTAAACTGCGATGGAGTTGGGAAACCATGCCTTCCAAATCTAAGTCCGTTTCGAAAAAGTATGTTTGATACGATATGTGACCATGATTTTGCTTCATTCAGAGTACAAGAAAGTGAAAGTAAGTTGCTGGTGGGCAGGCAGTTATGGTAAGATAACGTACAGACCCCTCATGAAAACACCACACAGCAGTGCAGAGATTACCATTCCCGATCATAGCAATCACATACTGCCTCTCCATTATCCACATTGTTCTTTGGGTCGGAGAGTTCTTTTCAAAACAAACAGTTTTAGGAGAGGACATCAAGGAAGCTTGAATTCAAAATTGCTTGCAAATTTGGGTTACTTATTCCTTATCAGTTTAGTCTCTTAAAATGAATATATTGAAGAAATATGTATCCCAATCACATACTCACCCTTATCACCATCTATAGTGTCCTATGGAAGGGTTTGAAGAATAAAATCAGGATTGATTTCAGTATCCGTCTGGATTGTAAGAAGTTTAACAAAAGCAGCTAAACTCAAGCTGCACGACTGAATCCAGAGTCTTCAGCCATTCAAGCAGCTAGATTAGTGTGGAAACAGGCCCTTCGGCCCAACAAGTCCACACCACCCCACCGAAGCACAACCCACCCACACCCTAACACTACGGGCAATTTAGCATGGCCAATT
>NW_025153916.1:0-1419 GCF_004010195.1 Chiloscyllium plagiosum | reverse complement strand
CCGTTCCTTTCTGCTTGTCTTCAGGCACATCTCAATGCTGTTCCATTGCTTCATCTTTTCTGTTTGGATTTGGAAAGCTCCTTTCACCTGAACCCTGTCCCTGCATCCTCTCTGTCAGTTTAAAGCCCTGTCCATAAACCTACCGACATGATTGGCCAGGACACTGGTCCCAGCACATTTCCAGGGGGACCCAGTGCAACGGGATTGTTTTTATTAACTCATGGGATGTTGGTATCTCTGTCTGACCTGCCTTTCTTTCCCAACCCTAGCTTCCCTTGAACTGACTAACTTGCTCGGCCATTTCAGAGGGTCATTGAGAGACAAACACTTTGCTGTGAGTATTTTGTACAGACCACGTGAGGATAGGCAGATGTCCTTCTCGAAATGACAAATGTTTGTATTTTTTGTACATCAGCAATTGTCTCATATTTATTTATGGATTATTAATTATTATCTTTAAAAGTATTGTTTTCAAATTCCCCTATTTCTGATGGTGGGATTCAAACATGTCTCCCCTGAACATTAGCTGAGGTTTTAAATACATGCTCTAGCAATAATACCATCACTTCGCCTCTCACTGGTTGCTCATTCCTGACCAGTTATACCATCATGAAGCTGAACCCCTTCTTCCCACACAATTGATTGATTCTGAGACCTTCCTACATGATTGTTTGAGCCTGATACCTTCCAGCACTCTGGTGATATCACACAGTATCTCTCTCCATGTGGTATCCCTCACTGTGTGGATCTAATTGCTGCCTCTGTCAATTCCCCTCGCTCTTATAGTTACTCCAGATCCTGAGTCAACAGAATTCTCCACTCCAGAGAGACGCAGCAGGGATGGAGTCTGGGATTTTCCAGATCTCTGTTTTACTCAGGACCATTCTCCATGTGTAACTCTCACTACATCAGTATAAATTCCAATTCTGTCTATTTGTCTGTCTCCTGTAGGTACTCAGGAAGGTCCTGGCTCAATAGATTTAACAGCTGCTGGGTGTCTCGTCCATCACCACATTGAAGATGGTTTGTCAGCCAGAGAGACCATGGGCAGGGAGATCTGGAGCCTTCAATAAATCCTGCAGTGAGGTAAGATCACTCAACGTGCACAGAGCAGAGAGCAATGAGAGGGCTCCATATATCGGCTAACAAGACATGACATAGATACAGTGCTGGAGGGGGAGTAGAGTACAGACAAACCTCAGGCTCAATCACCACCCCTGCTGTAAGTTTTGTTGTACTCAGACAGTATCGGAAGTGTCACAGTTATCAATCCAGGCCTGTGCTGTCTTAGTGAGCATCAGTACAACAGTGGGGAAAGCAGGCTCCCAAGAGAGGGTGAGAATGCTGCCTGGGATTTCTCTTCTGTATTTCCCTCTCCAGAATTGTATCTATAGCATGTCACATGGACCGGTGTCTTCA
>NW_025153915.1:0-1419 GCF_004010195.1 Chiloscyllium plagiosum | reverse complement strand
ATCTCAGCGTTCTCCTTGGCAGCATTGCTTTTTTACTGCATGAAAACGGAAGGGAATGTTAAGGAAGCGCCTTTTCTTTCTCTTTGGAGTCCAGACAATACTTCCCACCACTGTCCATGGTTTCACCTGAATTCATTTTGGGCATTCATTTTTCCGACATACTTCCCGCACGATTTAGAGTTTTCCTTGATCTGATCTGCCAAAGACGTCTCATATCCCCTCCTCGCTATCCTTTGCTCTCTTTTTAGGTCCCTCCAAACTAACGTGTAACTCTCAATCCCCGTAATTGAGAGCTCTGGTTACATCTTTACATCAGCCTTGTTCTTCCTTCTGACAAGAGATTAAAATTCTTTACTCAGCCACGGTCGCCCCGTTCGACCACTCCCTCCCTTCCTGACAGGTACATACTGTTCAAGGATATGCAGTAGCTGTTCATTCAACAGTCTTCACATTACAATTGTGCCCATCACATACATGTTTCTTCCCCACCCTGCGCACACTAAATCTTGGCTAATCGCTTCATAATTATCTTTCCCCCCTGCTATAACACTTATTCTGCTATCGATACCTATCTGTTTCCATCACTAAAATCAATGTAACGGAATTGTGGCCATTGTCACCAAAATGCTCACGAACTCCTAATCTAACAACTGGCCACGGTCATTACCCAGTACCAAATCGAATGTGGGTTCGTCTCTTGCTTACCTATCCATATATTGTGCCAAGAAACCGTCCTGCAAAAGCCTGACCCATGTAAACTCCTCGAACTATAGCGTTTCCACTGAAACGTTGGAAAGTTTAGTTCTCCCATAACAATAACACTTTCGCTCCTATCCAGAATATTATCTGCAATCCATTCTCTATATCTCTGGAACCTTTCAGTGGCCTAATGAAAACTCCCAACAAGGTGACCTCTCGTTTCGTGTTTCTAACCCTCAGTGGACAAGTTTGCATCAAACATCCTTTTCTGCCACTGTATTACAGACCTTGACGAACAATTCCACGCTACCCGCTCTTCCTTGTTCTTACTCAAAGATCTAAACGCCAGAACCTGCAACAACAAGTCCTGTGTCTTCTCCGTCCATTCCTCGAAATGGCCACAACTCACTGGAACACCACCAATGAGGAAGCAGCCACCACTGAAAGGTATCACAAACAGCACAGGGAATGTCATTTTGTTCCCAAGAATGCCACTGAGTCCATTGCTTCCACCCCGTAACCATCAATGTGTATGCATCACTTCTTTTAGTGATGTACCTGCAGGAGCTGCCGAAGACTCCCCTCACTGTGAAAGAACGATCAGTCCTCAGGAAAAGCCTCATCTTCATTCCGATGCGCTCTCCATTAACAATTTCACCATGCGTGACACAGTGATGCTTTCTTCCTCTGCCTCTGCTACCATGCTTATTTTCTCCAGCA
>NW_025153914.1:0-1419 GCF_004010195.1 Chiloscyllium plagiosum | reverse complement strand
TGACACTGGGTATTCAGTATGGGACTGTGTGTGCGTGACTGACACTGGGTATTCAGAATGGGACTGTGGGTGTGTGTGTTTGTCTGACACTGGGTATTCAGAATGGGACTGTGTGTGTGTGTCTAACACTGGGTATTCAGTATGGGACTGTGTGAGCCTGACACTGGGTATTCAGTCCAGGACTGTGTGTCTGACACTGGGTATTCGGAATGGGACTGTGTGTGTGTGTCTGACACTGGGTATTCAGTATGGGACTGTGTGTGTCTGACACTGGGTATTCAGTACAGGACTGTGTGAGCCTGACACTGGGTATTCAGCACAGGACTGTGTGTCTGACACTGGATATTCAGAATGGGACTGTGTGTGTGTCTGACACTGGGTATTCAGTACAGGACTGAGTGTGTCTGACACTGGGTATTCAGAATGGGACTGTGGGTGTGTGTCTGATACTGGGTATTCAGTATGGGACTGTGTTTGTGTCTGACACTGGGTATTCAGTATGGGACTGTGTGTGTCTGACACTGGATATTCAGAATGGGACTGTGTGTGTGTCTGACACTGGATATTCAGTACAGGACTGTGTGTGTCTGACACTGGATATTCAGAATGGGACTGTTTGTGTATCTGACACTGGGTATTCAGTATGGGACTGTGTTTGTGTCTGACACTGGGTATTCAGTATGGGACTGTGGGTGTGTCTCTGATACTGGGTATTCAATATGGGACTGTGCGTGTCTGACACTAGGTATTCAGTATGGGACTGTGTGTGTGTCTCTGACACTGGGTATTGAGTACAGGACAATGTGAGCCTGACACTGGGTATTCAGTACAGGACTGTGTGTCTGACACTGGATATTCAGAAAGGGACTGTGTGTGTGTCTGACACTGGGTATTCAGTACAGGACTGTGTGTGTCTGACACTGGGTATTCAGAATGGGACTGTGGGTGTGCGTCTGATACTGGGTATTCAGTATGGGACTGTGTGTATGTGTCCCTGACACTGGGTATTCAGTATTGGACTGTGTGTGTGTCTGACACTGGGTATTCAGTACAGGACTGTGTGTGGCTGACAATGGGTATTCAGAATGGGACTGTGGGTGTGTGTCCCTGACACTGGGTATTCAGTATGGGGCTGTGTTTGTGTCTGACACTGGGTATTCAGTATGGGACTGTGTGTGTTTGACACTGGATATTCAGAATGGGACTGTGTGTGTGTCTGTCACTGGGTATTCAGTATGGGACTGTGTGTGTGTCTCTGACATTGGGTATTCAGTACAGGACTGTGTGTGTCTGACACTGGATAGTCGGAATGGGACTGTGTGTGTGACTGACAATGGATATTCAGAATGGGACTGTGTGTGTGTGTCTGACACTGGATATTCAGAGTGGGACTGTGTGTGTGTCTGACACTGGGTACTC
>NW_025153913.1:0-1419 GCF_004010195.1 Chiloscyllium plagiosum | reverse complement strand
AAACCCACGCAGACACGGGGAGAACGTGCAAACCCCACCCAGACAGTTGGGAATCGAACCCAGGACCCTGGTGCTGTGAGGCAGCTTGTGCTAACCACTAAGCCACCGAGACCCCCCCCTCCCATTAATTGAGGATATCTGGGTTAGCATGGACGAGTTGGGCCGAAGGGTCTGTTTCCATGCTGTACAGCTCTACGACTCTATGACTGCAAATCCCCTGACTCTGATGGGATGCATCCCTGGATATGAAAGGAAGCAGCTACAGGGATAACGGAGGAACTTGTAGTACTCTTCCAGGATTCCTCAAATTCTGGAGAATACCCAGAGAATTGGGAAACTACTAATGCAACATCTTTATTTATCTGAAAGAACGCAATGGAAAAACAGGCACACCTCTTGGTGCATTAGCTGAACATCTGTCATTGGAAAAATGTTCAAAACAAGGGATTAGGTTAGAAATCCCACAAACCCCAGGTTAGAGCCCAGCAGGTTTATTTGAAAGCATTAGCTGTCAGAGCGCCAGTCCTTCATCAGGTAGTGGGACACAGAATTTATAATAAAAGATCAAAGTGTCACACAACTGATGTGATATATTGGACAAACCGATACTGCTGTCAACTCTATAATCACTTAGAATGAGGATACAGGTTTCAATTGATTAATATATAAATCCCAGAACTTCTTTCAAATCTACTTCTCCAAGATAACTTAAGGTTTTGTATTTAAAAAAGTGACATCTCAGCTCTGACAATGCATTAAAGGAGTGAGGTTAGAGTCAGACTGGTTCTATTTCCAAAGTAGGAATTTTTAAAAAAAATGTCAAATGGCCTAACCTGGTGTTGCGTAATTTTTTTAACTTTGTCAAGCCCATTCCAACACCGACACCTACACATCATGAATACAGAGCATTGAGAAAGAAATGGTATGATAAAGAAAAGTTGGAATGACACCATGAAGGGGTGGATCATGCCTGAGAAAATTTACATGATTCGGAGATGCCGGTGTTGGACTGGGGCTTACAAAGTTAAAAATCACACCACGTCAGGTTATAGTCCAACCGGTTTAATTGGAAGCACTCTAGCTTTCGGAGCGACGCTCCCTTATCAGGTGGTTGTCAGGCGTTCCGAAAGCTCGTGTGCTTCCAATTAAACCGGTTGGACTATAACGTGGTGTTGTGTGAGAAATTTACAGGAATTCTCTGAGGAGGGAACACGCAGAATAGATAAAGGGGAAGGTATGGATGTAGTATATTGCATTTTTGTAAAGGTGTGGGGCTCATGGGAGGCAGGGTGGAGGACTTCAAGACCTGGTTGTGGGGGGCATCTTTTTAAGGTGAGATTTAACAAAGACACGAGGGGCAACTGTTTTCCCCAGAGGGTGATCTGTGTGTGGAATGACCTTCCTGTGGAAGTGGGGGGT
>NW_025153912.1:0-1419 GCF_004010195.1 Chiloscyllium plagiosum | reverse complement strand
TCCCCACCATCCAGCTCTCAGGGTGACTGGTATAGGGATTGCCGACCCACCATTCAGCTCTCAGGGTGACTGGTATCGGGATGGCCTACCCACCATCCAGCTCTCAGGGTGACAGGTATCAGGATGGCCGACCCACCATCCAGCTCTCAGGGTGACCGGTATCGGGATGGCCCCCCCACCATCCAGCTCTCAGGGAGACAGGTATCGGGATGGCCTACTCACCGTACTGCTCTCAGGGTGGCTGGTATCAGTATGGCCTGCTCACCATCCAGCTCTCAGGGTGACTGGGATCAGTATGGCCTGCTCACCATCCAGCTCTCAGGGTGACTGGGATCAGGATGGCCTCCCCACCGTCCAGCTCTCAGGGTGACTGGTATCGGGATGGCCTACCCTCCGTCCAGCTCTCAGGGTGACAGGTATCAGGATGGCCCACCCACCATCCAGCTCTCAGGGTGACCGGTATTGGGATGGCCCCCCCACCATCCAGCTCTCAGGATGACAGGTATCGGGATGGGCTACCCACATCCAGCTCTCAGGGTGACTGGTATCGGGATGGCCTACCCACCATCCAGTTCTCAGGGTGACTGGTATGTGGATGGCCTACCCACCATCCAGCTCTCAGGGTGACTGGTATCAGTATGGCCTGCTCACCATCCAGCTCTCGCCTACCCTCCGTCCAGCTCTCAGGGTGACTGGTATCGGGATGTCCTAGCCCACCATCCAGATCTCAGGGTGATCGGTATCAGGATGGCCTCCCCACCGTCCCGCTCTCATGGTGACTTGTATCAGGATGGCCCACCCACCATCCAGCTCTCAGGGTGACAGGTATCAGGGTGGGCTACCAACCAACCAGCTCTCAGGGTGACTGGTATCGGGATGGCCTACCCACCGTCCAGCTCTCAGGGTGACTGGTATAGGGATGGCCAACCACCATCCAGCTCTCAGGGTGACTGGCATAGGGATGGCCAACTCACCATTCAGATCTCTGGGTGACTGGTATCGGGATTGCCGACCCAACATTCAGCTCTCAGGGTGACCGGTATCGGGATCGCCCACCCACCATCCAGCTCTTAGGATGTCAGGTATCTGGATGGGCTCCCCACCATCCAGCTCTCAGGGTGACTGGTATCGGGATGGCCTACCCACCATCCAGTTCTCAGGGTGACTGGTATAGGGATGGCCTACCCACCTTCCAGCTCCCTGGGTGACTGGTATCGGGATGGCCTACCCACCATCCAGCTCTCAGGGTGACTGGTATCGGGATGGCCTACCCACCGTCCAGCTCTCAGGGTGACTGGTATCAGGATGGCCTGCCCACCATTCAGCTCTCAGGGTGACTGGTATCAGGATAGCCCAGCCACCATCCAGCTCTCAGGCTGACAGGTTTCAGGGTGGCCTACCCACCAACCAGCTCTCAGG
>NW_025153911.1:0-1419 GCF_004010195.1 Chiloscyllium plagiosum | reverse complement strand
CGCTGTCCCAAATGTGGGAAGGCCTTTAGCAATTCCTCTGACCTGCTGAAGCATCAGCGTGTCCACACGGGGGAGAGGCCATTCCCCTGTCCCAAATGTGGGAAGGCCATCAGCGATTCCTCCGCCCTGGTGAAGCATCGGTGGGTCCACACGGGGGAGAGGCCCTTCAGCTGTCCCGAATGTGGGAAGGGCTTTACTCGGGCAGCCACCCAGCGGAGGCACCAAGGAGTTCACGTGCCATCGCAGGGGGATTGAAGCAGCGACTGTCGAGTACCATTATGGACTAGGCTACCATCCCAGTTCTGGAACTCCCAGGTTTGAATCCCACCGCAGCAGATAGCGGATTTGGAATTCGGTCAGAAATCTGGAGGTCAGAATCTAACAATGAAACCATCGGGTGGGGTGGGGGGGAAGCCCCATTCTGATTCAGTCACGTCCTTTTTAGGGAAGGAAATTGCTGTTGTGGCAAAGGATTCACTCAGTCATCGCAGCTGCATCCTTTACCTGGTCTAGCCGACACGTGGCTGCAGACCGACAGCAGTGTGGTTGAGTCCACCTGCTTCGCCCCACTTCTTTCCCTCCCGGCACATGGGCGGGGAGAAACTTACTTGGAGACAAGGTCTGGGTTGAAATCGCTGAGTGAAGCAATACTTCCTCCGGGTTAAGGCTGTACCAAGGATCCAATTACAAAGGGACAAGTCAGTGGTGACCAATAGTAAAGAAAGTGGGGTGGGGGGCTGTGCTTTGACCTTGAGCTGTTAAAAAGCAGCTACTTTTTCAACACCTTTTTGCTGAGGTGATCTGGAGCTGTTACAAAGTTGGGTCACAACAAAGGTAACCTGAACTTACTGCTGGGCTCAGACTTTGAAAGCTTTGAGCTCCAACAGGTTTTTGTTTTAAAGCTGCTCATTTCTTTCAGCCTCCTGCACTAAGTTTCCAATGTCGTGTGTCAGATGGAGCAGTGAATGAGTATCGTTAGAAATTGTAAATTTTTCAGGAGTGTAGAGTGCGTCGTTTCACCGGCATTGTAAAGTTTACTGGCAGCACCAAGGTGTGGGCTGTGTTCACGAGATATGATGTGGAGATGCCAGCATTGGACTGGGGTGGATAAAGTTAAAAATCACACAACACCAGGTTATAGTCCAACTGGTTTCTTTGGAAGCAATAACTTTCGGAGCGCTGCTCCTTCATCAGGTAGCTGTGGAGCAGGATCATAAGACACATATTTTATTGTAAAAATGACAGTGTCATGCAACTAATAGGATATATTGAACAAACCTAGAGTGCTGTTAAGCCATTCATCTTTTAGAATGGGTTGCAGGTTTTAGTTCGTTAATACGTAAATCCCAGAACTACTTTTAAGTCATAGTCTTGAAATGACTTATGGTTTTTTTTTTTAAAAAGTGATATCTTAGCTCA
>NW_025153910.1:0-1419 GCF_004010195.1 Chiloscyllium plagiosum | reverse complement strand
TTCAATTCTACTCACTTCTTCTATCTTAAAAGTCAAACTAATAGCAAACAGAGTTTTCGAAAAGAAGAGTCACAGAGCTCCAAATGTTTCAGACAAACCTTTGAAACAGCAAAGTTCTGGATGTCAACTTGTTCGTAGCATCTCTGTTCTCTCTGTTCTCTTTCTGCATTCAATCCTGAAGAACCTGAGAAAATGAAGGTCAGTGCAATTCTCATCCTGTGAATGAAACTGTGCAGCCACAAGTCCCCAACTTGCAATCTGCTGAGATATCTAATCTTACAGGGATACTCATTGTGAGAGTGAAGCGTCCTTGCTGTTGTTATGGTTTCCCTCAGTCAGTTTAAGGACACATTGATGGAAGGTTTGGGCTCACACTGCTGGGTTCATTTAAGTCATAATGACAGAATGGCCAGAATATAAAAACAGGTTTCCAATTTGTGATGGGAACGTTGACCTTTTCCAAGCCCCGATCCTTGCTAGCAAATGTTTTTAACATTCCAATCACTTCTAGATTTTGAGCGAGTAGGGAGCCAATGATGGGGAGTAAACATCTTGCTGGAACACGGGAATTCTACTCTGAATTTCCACCCTTAAAACAAATAGTGTCCATACTACAGCACAGCCAGCAATGATGCTATCTGGTTGAATACAATTACTGAAGAGGAAAAGGGAACGACTTTTAAGGACAAAGCAGATGGCTGGTTGGTTGCAGGGCAATAGCTATGTATCTGAGAGTTGAGTTGTCCAACCATCAAGTAAGTAGATTCTAATATTCAAACTACTTAGGAGCTGTAAAATTGTAAATGTAGCAACAACAACTTTTACTGGACCCCTCAATTCAGCATCAATCTTACTGGGAGAACTATATTGATAATATTGCTTGTTTTGATATGCACAACATATAATACAAGGTAACCATATAGAGACATACCATTCATTGTGGGCAGCCTTCTGTCTCATTTATTGCTCGTGATGATGTTGCCATTGGTCACAGTTCCTTCATGATGGCCACACAGGGAATCAAAGGAAGGAGCTGAGAGGGAGCTGACGAGCTATCAGAAATCAGATTCAGGAATCCAACTATCTATGAAGAAAGATATGGAAGGTTTACACCTGACAATAAATACAATTCCATCTCTCAACAATTCCATTTTCAGTGAAGATGTGTGTCTCACTTTGTAAGGCAGAAGTGGGTACTGCAGATGCTGGAGGTTAGAGTCAAGATCAGAGTAGTGTGGGAAAAACCAGCAGCTCAGGCAGCCTCCGAGGACCAGAAAAATTGATCTTTTGGGCAAAAGCCCTTCATCGGGAATGAGGCTGGGAGCCTCGGGGATGGAGAGATAAATGGGTGGGTTTGGGGCTGGGGAGAATGATAGCTGAGAGTGCAATAGGTGGATGGAGGTGGTGGTAAAGGTGATA
>NW_025153909.1:0-1419 GCF_004010195.1 Chiloscyllium plagiosum | reverse complement strand
CCACCAGAATTGCCCATCTTTGTTATCTCCCTCCTTCCCCCCCACCCCTCACATTAACCACCACGTGAGACACACCCCACTGTCTCTCTCTCTCTCTCTGCCTGCCTGAGCAAGGTGACTCAGCAATATCTCTGTGGCCTTGGATCGAATGAATTCCTCACATTCCTCACCATTCCCAGTTTGTGATTCTCACATGGAAGGGGGGGAGGGGTGTGTGTGTCTCCGAGAGAGAGAGAGAGAGAGAGAGAGAGAGAGAGAGACACTGACAGAGAGAGAGACTCAGCAATACTGGGAGAGAGAGAGAGAGAGACATACAGAGGTAGAGCGAAAGATGGAATCGGGGAGAGAGAAAGATAAAGTGAAGGGGCCAGTGTTGGACTGGGGTGGACAAAGTTCATCCGTCACAACCACCTGATGAAGGAGCGTCGCTCCGAAAGCTAGTGCTTCCAAATAAACCTGTTGGACTATAACCTGGTGTGGTGTGATTTTTAACATTTAAAAGGTATCTGGATGGGTATATGAATAGGAAGGGTTTGGAGGGATATGGGCCGGCAAATGGGACTGGATTGGGTTGGGATATCTGGTCGGCATGGACGGGTTGGACCGAAGGGTCTGTTTCTGGGCTGTACATCTGTATGACTTTAAGACACAGGAGTAGAAATGAGGCCATTCAGCCCATTGACTCTGCTCCACCATTCAATCATGGCTGATAGGTTTCTCAACCCCATTCTCCCGCTTTCTCTCTTAACCGTTGATCCCCTCGAACCCAAGAACCTATCTGTCTCCATCTTAAATATACTCAATGACCTGGCCCCCCCCACAGCCTCTGTGACAGTGAATCCCACCGACTCCCCACTCTCTGGCTGAAGATGTTTCTTCTTATCTATGTGCTGAAAGGTCTTCCCTTTACCCTTGGATCCTCATCCCTCCTCCCAATGGAAACACCTTCCCAACATCCACTCTCTCTCCAGGCCTTTCAGGATCCTGTAAGTTTTATTCAGATCCCCGGTCGCTGGCCCCTGGGTGACTGAGTGTCTGTGAGAAGGTGTTGACGAGACTCCCTTGGAGGGGATCTGGCTCTGACAGACCAAGCACCTCAGGATGACAGTGTCAGGGGGGCTGTCTGTTCTCCCTGTGAGCTCCGAGCTGTCCTGGATGTACCACCGCTCCCTACTCCTCACTAACAGTCACATGGGAAATGTGAGAAGGCAGGAAGGATGCCACATGAAGCAGATGGTGGAGGGGGGGGGTGGTCAGGCTCCCTGATGTTTCACAGAACTGAGGCTCACTCCACCGAGTTACAAACATTCCTCATCCCCCTCCCCTCCCAGTCACAGACTGTCCTTCTCAACCCTCACCTGAGGTGTGGGCACCCTCACGTTAAACCACCCCAATCTCTCTCTTCCCCATCCCTGTCCC
>NW_025153908.1:0-1419 GCF_004010195.1 Chiloscyllium plagiosum | reverse complement strand
TTGGTGGGGTGATAAATAGTGAGGATGATAGCCCTAGGTTACAGAAGGATGGAGATGACCTTGTCAGATGGACAGATCAGTGACAATGGGTGAGGTTCCTGAAGACTGGAGGCTGAGTAATGATGTGCCATTATTGAAATAAGGCTGCAAGGAACAGCCATTGAAATATGGAGCTGAGAGCCTGAGGTCAATGGTGGGTAAGCTATTAGAGGGTATTCTGAGAGACAATTTACATGCATTCAGAAAAGCAAGAAGCGATTAGGCATGGTCAGCATGGCTTGTGCAAATCGTTTGTCCAACTTGATTGAATTTTTGAAGAGTTGACCGAGAAGATAGATGAGAAGGTTTCACACGGGCGACTGCTTAGTAAACGGTTAGATGACATGACATCCAGGGAGAGAGGACAGCACGGTGACTCAGTGTTTCGCACTGTTTCCTCTCAGCACCAAGGACGGAACTTTGATTTTAGCTCCCGGCGACTGTCTGTGGGGAGTTTACACATTCTCCCTGTATCTGTGGGTTTCCTCTGGGCATTCCGGTTTCCTCCCACAATCCAAAGATGTGCAGGTTAGGTGGGTTGGCCATGGGACATGCAGAATTACAGGGATAGAATGGAGAGTGTGAGTGTAGGTGGATGCTTTTCAGACGGTCGATGTGGACCTGATGGGCCGAACGGCTTGATTCTAAACTGTAGGAATTCTGCAATTAATCCAGAGACCCAATAATGTTCTGAGGACCAGGGCGCCAATCTAGGACCGCGGTGGATGTGGGTCTTTACAGTCTGAAGGTGCTTGTGGATGAACGCAGAGTGAGGGGTGAGCTGGGCTGTGTTCTGAGGTGTTGAGGGTGTGAATGTTTTGTGGAGGTACTGCTTGAGGGACGTTGGGGGTAAACACAATAGAGTGGTGCTGTCTGAGGTATGAGGGAGCACTATCTGGTGGTACAAGGTGCAGAAGGTAGGAAGGTGCAGATACACTTCCCTGATCATTCCCTCGGGGTCCGCAAGGAACGCTGGTGTCGTAATTTGGGATGGAGGCACTTTAGACGATTCAGACCTTTTAAACAATCAGTGAAAAAAAAATCACCATGTGTCTTCAACATGGATTGGAGAAAAACTGCTGTCAATCTGTGGTCACTTGTTGCTTGCAGGCACCCAAACAGACCAACGCTGTCGATGCAAGAAATGGTGCACAGGAAGATCCAACAAGTCATTTGCAGTTGCTGCCTGTCTCCCTAGAGCAGTCATCACACGAGATCAGGGTACAGTCCAAGGAGAAGTAATCTCTCCATCGAACCTTCATCCCTTGTACAGTAATTGGGGTTTTGTGTGTGTGTGTGTGAAAGAGAGAGAGAGACAGAGAGCAAGTGTGTGTCTGCGTGTGTGAGAGAGGGATTATGTAATTGTGTATATGTCTGTCT
>NW_025153907.1:0-1419 GCF_004010195.1 Chiloscyllium plagiosum | reverse complement strand
GGCGGGTGGTGGGAAAAGTGGGAGAGGGACACAAGTTGTGGTGAGTGAGTCTCCACCACTGAGTCATTGCCCAGCCCCTCAGAAAATAAACCCTGGGGGCATTCAGAAAGCATGTTCCCCTGATCTCATTTGAAATCTGTTCCTATTCTATAGGTTTAAGATCAGGGCGTGGTGCTGATTAAACATAGAGACTTTGGAAGTCAGTCAGTGATGGGATCTCGTTTGCTGATCCTCAGATTTGTTTCAGAACATCTCAGTTTTGATCTGATCAATTTCCATCTCTCTCCTGGGTGTATTTCTGAGATACTGAAACTTGAACACTGAGGGAGACACGGACTCTGGCAGTGGGAATGAGGTTGGTATGGAGTGGGAAGGGGATGTTGGGGGTGGGAGACAATAAATATTTCTGTCCTTGTTCCTCTCAAACAGAAACACTGGGATAGTCCTGAGGCAGTCTGAGTAACCTTCCCGTTACCGGTCTCTGGGTTTAATATCAGTGGCTGTGTTGGGAGGAGACTGTCAGATTGTGGAGGCAACGAGCGGTGGGATCTTGCTTTTGATGCAGGAATTTGAAAAAAAAAAGTTCATTTCTCTCTCTGTCTTTCCACCCATCGACTCCGAGGAGATTTGTTTCGGAGCTGAAACACAGGATGATGTGGGGACATAGTGAGAAACAATTATAATAAATTGTCCCGTCTCCTGTCATTCATTTACACACAAGCACACACTCCCCGGGGAGAACAATTGTGGGGCTCATGCAGTCTCTGGGGTTTGTATCACAAGGGGGTGAGCTCTGAGGTGTAGAGGGGTTGTGGGAAGACAGAGGGGCAAAAAGGTCGCTGCTGCACAGTCTGATCCCACAGATTTCACTGCCTGCCTCCCTCTCTGCCAACATTTTCCCAGCTGCCTGTCCCTACCACAGCTTTCTATAAATTCCCCTCTCTGCCATATCCTTCACATCTACCCCTGCCCACTCTCATGCCATCTCCCCATGTTTTTGAGGAACTGATCTGGCAATCAGTATTTCTGATCTTTGTCCTTTCCAGCCAACCTCTCTCAGCTCTCTGTGATCTTGCTAATGCTCCCTGAGGGTCATTTGAGCCACATCCCTCTCGGTATCTTTCCCTCTCCATCGCTCATGCTCAATGATATCTCTGTTTGCCTTTCTCCACACCGACTTCTTTCTCTCCTTGGGTTTCCATAGATTCCCCACAGGATGAAAGCAGCTCATACAGCCCATTGATTCCACACCAACCCTCTGAAGGACAGCCTCTCCAAACCCTTCCCATCTCTGTAACCCTATACTTCCCATGGCTCATCCACTTAACCTGCTCATCTTTTGACTGTAGGAGAGCACCAAAGCGGTACAGTGGTTAGCACTGCTGTCTCACAGCGCCCAAGACCGGCGTTCAATTCCTG
>NW_025153906.1:0-1419 GCF_004010195.1 Chiloscyllium plagiosum | reverse complement strand
CTATTCCAGACTACTGTTTCAAACATCCTGGAGTCTTAGTGCACGGCCACATCCCAGAAAGTGCTGAAAAGGAAGAAAGAAAGAACACAATAAGAATGGGCAATTAAAATGTGAACTTCACCAATTAGATTCTCGATTAGAATTCCTTTCCATTCCGCCGTGTCCAGGACAGAAATGAAGGAATTGGGAGAATTTTTTTGAATATATGACATCGTAATTCATTGGCATCATGTTCTCATTTGCCAGAACACCAAATAACGGAAGGACTATGTTTCACAAAAGCAATGAAATAACAGTCTCTCTTCGGTTGCAGTGAAAAGTCAACTTGCCTGGAAAAAAAAACAGTGGCAGTAAAGCTGCTTGTGATTTTACATGTGGGAGGCAAACACAACCATGACAGTATAGAAACTTACCCCTTTGAGAGAGACTGCACTCTCCCACACCGTCGTTAATTTTCCAACAAGCAAACCTACCAGGTCTTTTTTTTTGCTTTGAATACGGCACTTAAACACGCTGCAGCTTTGCTGTTGACCAACAGAAATGGCAGTGGTGGGATTGGAAGCAACATCCCATTCGAGACCGGCCACGGTAACACCCGCGCGTGCGTGCGACCTATTCTCATACATTTTCAATTGTGCTCCTGCAGAACAACAGATGAAAAAGCACAGGGAAAACATTTCGCGGTCCTTGTCCTCCTCGCATACAGTTGGGATATGCCCGACTCTGATATCAATTTCACAGCAGATAATGATAGCCGATCAACCCACACAAAACTCAATGGAAAGCTGAATCTATCTTCTGACACTATTTTCGCTACAAATGTATATGTGAGTGTAAGAATGCATGTTCTGTCATGATTTGATAAAATAACCATGAGCTGCATGACATTACTGGAATTTCGATTCTTGCTTTGGTAAATTATTTCGACCATTGCTCGAAACAGAACGGAACACAAAGCATTTCGGATGACAGGGAAAATGCACAAAGCTGAGCAGGCCGTGTTCCACATCATACCGTGCAGCATAGTTTCAATTACTGCGACTGTTTTGCAGAATAAGCGTCCCAAAGAATGTTCTCTACCTGAAAAGCCGAAGTATCAGGACAATCCGAGAAGGACAGATCACATTGTGAGGATGCTCAAACCTTGGTGGCAGTTCGAGTTGGCATTTCCTTGTCTTTCACCTTATCCATGCAACTTGCTGCAGAATGTCCACATCAGGACATGAGTGACATGGCTGCCAGCTGAGGTGAAAACCAATGTGGGAATCGATGGGACGCGAATCAGAAAAGTTACAAAATTCCATGGTGCTTATTAGGGAAGCAGTTTCTGTTCTCATCCATGAAAAAAAGACAGTTTCTGAACATATTAACAGAAGTCAAAAAGTGGTTGTCCCACCCTCCCACCCCACTAGATGTCAA
>NW_025153905.1:0-1419 GCF_004010195.1 Chiloscyllium plagiosum | reverse complement strand
TGTAAGATTGTGCTATAGAAGATTGTACTGTGGAAGATTGTGCTGTAGAAGTTTGTACTGTGGAAGATTGCACTGTTGAAGATTGTGCTGTAGAAGATTGTGCTGTAAAAGATTGTGCTGTAGAAGATTGTGCTGTGGAAGATAGTGCTGTGGAAGGTTGCACTGAAGAAGATTAAAATGTCGAAGGTTGTGCTGTAGAAGATTGTACTGTGTAAGATTGTGCTGTAGACGATTGCGCTGTGGAAGGTAGTGCTGTGGAAGTTTGCACTGAAGAAGATTGTGCTGTTGAAGATTGTATTGTGTAAGACTGTGCTGTAGAATATTGTACTGTGGAAGATTGTTATGTAGAAGATTATGTTGTAGAAGTTTGTACTGTGGAAGAATGTGCTGTAGAAGATTATGTTGTAGGAGTTTTGTGCTGTAGAAGATTGGGCTGTGGACGATTTTCTGTGGAAGACTGCACTGTAGATGATAGCGCTGTAGAAGATTGTGCTTTGGATGTTTGTGCTGTAGAAGATTGTACTGTGGATGATTGTGCTGTAGAAAATTGTGCTGTAGAAGATTGTGCTGTAGAAGGTTGTACTGAGGAAGATTGTGCTATAGACGATTGTACTGTAGAAGACTGCTGTGGAAGATTGTGCTGTTGAAGATAGCGCTTTAGAAGATTGTGCTGTGGAAGAGTGCGCTAAAGTAGATTGTCCTGTTGAAGATAGCGCTGTAGAAGATTGTGCTGTGGAAGATTGTACTGTGGAAGATTGGACTGTGGAAGATTGTGCTGTGGAAATTGTACTGTGGAAGATTGTGCTGTAGAAGATTGTGCTTTGAATGTTTTTGCTGTAGAAGATTGTACTGTGGAAGATTGTGCTGTAGAAGGTTGCGCTGTGGAAGATACTGCTGTGGAAGATTGGGCTGTGGAAGATTGTAATGTAGAAGAATGTACTATAGAAGATTGTACTGTGGAAGATTGTGGTGTAGAGGATTGTGCTGTAGAAGATTGCCCTTTAGAAGGTTGTGCTGTAGAAGATTATGTTGTAGAAGACTGTGCTGTGGAAGATTGTGCTGTGGAAGATTGTACTGTGGAAGATTGTACTGTGGAAGATTGCGCTGTGGAAGATTGTACTGTGGAAGATTGTGCTGTAGAAGATTACGCTGAAGAAGATTGCGCTGTAGAAGATTATGTTGTAGAAGACTGTGCTGTGGAAGATTGTGCTGTGGAAGATTGTACTGTGGAAGATTATGCTGTGGAAGATTGTACTGTCGAAGATTGTGCTGTAGAAGATTACGCTGAAGAAGATTGGGCGGTAAAACATTGTACTGTAGAAGATAGTGCTGTAGAAGTTTGCGCTGTCGAAGATTTTGCTGTGGATGATTGCACTAAAGAAGATTGCAATGTAGAAGATTGTGCTGTGGAAGATTGCA
>NW_025153904.1:0-1419 GCF_004010195.1 Chiloscyllium plagiosum | reverse complement strand
TTGTGACTGTTACTAATGTACAGAAAATTCCCACCTCACAGCGCATGTGTTCTCATCTCAATGTGGCATCCAGCCATTATATTCACTTCTGTTAGCTTTTACATTAACTTTTTGGATAAAAATGCTTTCTGAAATCGTTAATAAATCTCGAATGAATATGCACTAAGCTTGAGTTTGCTTAATTCTTTCTTCAAGGCCAGTCAGTAATAATACATTTTCCCACATCCTACTCCTTTCCCAGCCAAATACTTTCACTTGTTCTGTTTGGTTGTGTTTCATCCAGTCATTTAGTTTAATGCTGCGCTACCATGCAGCCCACTAATGTAAATGCATCTTTCACACGATATGCCTGATGGAACACTCCAGAGGCAGAGTGATTAGAGAACATTTCCTCTTATGCACAAAGGGTCATGACCTCAGGTCACGTAATGATACAAATGAGAAGCCTCTAAAAGGCAGGCAACAGAGTTTGGAAGTTCACTCTACACTGTCTAAAATAAATGTACTCCCAATGTTGGGACAGCCTGGGTTAGTAATGCATAACTCGCCACCTAAAGCGCCGAACGAAGCATGCATCAGCCAAAAATGTCAACGTTCAGTCAGGTATTCAGACACAACACGTGCACAATCCAAGGGCGTATTGTCAGAACTGGAGTTTTTCTCACACATAAATCTCATGGAGCACAATTCCTGGGATCTATTTGACACACCACACCTGTCAAATCCCAGGGAATGAGACTGAGATCTATCTAATACAGGGATATTACTGAACAGCAACCCTCAAAAATAATAAATCAGAGGTCGATGTTGATCAGGCAAGTCAGAGCTCATGAGGACTTGAAATATTCAGCCATTGGGATCTATATGACGCAAGACGGAATTGAGAACCAATCATAGCAACTGTTCACAGAGTCTGGAAACTATCAGCAGAGGAGAACATTCTCAACTTCTCAGAGTTGGTTAGGTGTATCATCCCGGGAATAGTGTTGTGAATCAGTCACGCACCCAATCTCATAACTTCGCATTTTTTCAAAAACATGGCACATGAAACTAGATGCAATATTCCAGGTGAGACAAGAGACTGTTTTATTTCAGTTTAATATAATTGCTTTGTGTTTGTTCTCTACAGCGTTATTGATGAAGAAGGGTTTATTTGCTCTTCTGTCCACGTGTCAGGGTACATTCCCTGATTTGTGCACACACAAGGATTTCTGCTCCTTCACCCCTTTGGGTTTACACCCTTCCCATTGTATGTTCCCCTGAGTTCATCACTAAACAAAGAAGCACATCACACCTCCCTGAGACTGAGATCTATCTGACACACTGATATTAACGAATAACAATCCTCATAGAACATAGAACAATACAGCACAAAACAGGTCCTTTGGCCCACGATGTTGTGCCGAACATTTGTCCGAG
>NW_025153903.1:0-1419 GCF_004010195.1 Chiloscyllium plagiosum | reverse complement strand
CCTCCACTTCCTCTGGTAGCTCATTCCAAACACACACAACCTTCTGTGTGGGAAATGTGTCTCAGGTCCTTTGTCAATTTCAGCCCACTCACCTTAAACCTCTGCTCTCGAGTTTTCAACTCACACCAACTTGGGTAAAACACGTAAATACTCAGTGTGCAACCCTTCCATAAGATCATGTCGCAGCCGTTACGCTGCAGGGAAAGTCGTCCCAGCCTATTCCACCTCGCCCTCCGTTCCAAACATTGACGACATCCTTGTCTATATTTTGTCATCAATTTCACGTGTCTTTTTTTTTTACCTTTTCAAGATGTCAATTCCGCTGGACAACAACGAGCTATTGGAAACAGAAAGGTGAAACGTAGAACGGCTTCAACTTTCAGTGCTGGTTGCCACTGAGCCGCAGTACAGGCGGCTGGGGTTTGTTTCTGTAGTGTTGTGGTCATCACGTTCGCCTAACGCACGAAATGTCCCCAGTTCGAAACTGGGCAGAAACTGCTTTGTTCTTCAACTGCAGCCTTTTCCATGGACAAGAACGGAGCTTTCTTGCTTGCTTTCCCATCTGCAAACCTGCCTTCGAATTTGCCGGAACAAATCTGCTCTCGTAGTGAAATCTAATGCAATTCCATTTAATTACTGTGCAAAGCATTGTAAAGTTGTTCTCCAACCTGGTTCTGATCATATGCCATTCTGTTTGAGAGTGTAGTTGCCGCCTTCTGATCCTTCCACGAAAAGGAGTACCGCATTGGCATTCCTTGCGCAGGCGGCCCGGTTCAAAGACAGGGAAGAAGCTGATGTGCTGGTGTCACAGCGCACCGCGGATTCCTGAACTAGTCTGTCTGTCAAATTGCCCCAAAGTCGTCTCTGAAAGACCTCATTTGGAAGCTGTCTGTCGTTATGCAACGTGCGAGAATTGGCACCAGAGGTCCTGAATCATGTTTTGGAGCAGTTCGCAGTTATTGGCTCATTCAATCAGCAACAGCAATGAAAGAAATTACACTCTCAGGGGAACCTCTGCACTTGTGCTTTCATAGCGTCGCTAGTATTAAGGTGCGCCCCGAGATCTAAGCCATGTTGGAACAGAAACGGAGGAATTGACAGAGAGGCTACAGAATGACATCGCATCCATTTGGTTTTCTTTAAATCACTGACGAGCAGGAAAATGTAAACGGGGAGGGCGAGTGGAGAAGTGAGGCAGTTGCAGCTCTGGTGAAATTCCTTCTTTGGGATTCACTCAGCCACAAGAGACATGAAGGTGACTCAGGCGGGAGAGCTCTTCACATCGAGAACAAAAAGCACTCAAGGGCAGTTAGCACCTTCTTCTGGAGTGGGCGTGGGGTGAGGTAATTACCTTTTGACTTTTGTCACTATGTTCGGAAACTGCCTTTTAGATTGAGGTGAACACAAACTGCATTTCGG
>NW_025153902.1:0-1419 GCF_004010195.1 Chiloscyllium plagiosum | reverse complement strand
AGGAATCAGGCACCTGGGTCACACAAAAAATGTCGTGTACATCAAAGTTTCAGAGAGGCCAGACAAATGTTGAAACTTTTTTGAAACAGAATTCATTCAGAAGTAGGAAGGATTTTCTACAGTTTTACAGGGTACTGGTGAGACCACGTAGAAAGAGCTATGGCCATAATGACATGCAAAGGAGTACAGAGAAGATACACTCAACTGATTCCTGTGAAGAATTGTATTTCAGGAGGAAATATTGACCAGACTGGCCCTGGATCTCCTGGAGTTTAGCTGGACAGTATGTGATCTTGTTTACCCTCAGAATATTCCGAATAGTCTTTTTAAGTTGAATTCTGAAATAATCCTTCAGTTTGTATGAGAGATTACAATAAGTGGATGGAAAGTAAAACTAAAGAATATCTCATGTCACAAGATGTGGGCTGTTTCAGCCCTCTGAAAGTGTTGTGTATTTGTGCAACATTCTTCCCAGAGAGCGATGAAGGCTTGGACATTGAATATTCCTAAGGCAGAGGCAGAGAGATTCTTGACTAAGAAAGACACAGTAACGTTGTAAGGGCAAAGAAGGAACACTTATGCCTCATGCTCGTTGCTACTTTTTTTGTTGTCTTCAGCTACTGAAAAATTAGGAAACCATTCTCATGAACCTGAAGACTTTTCCTTTCAGATTGATGGACACAACTTTCCAAATGTGCTTTTTTTTAAACAAGGGAAAAACTTCTTTGAAACTGCTTTAGAAATTAGATAATGACGAATAGATGTCTTAATAGTGCAGCTTCCTTTCAGTTGTTGTTGTGAGGTGAGTTTCGTTAGCAAAGCCACCGATCCGTTGCCTATGTCTAATTTCCACTCATAATTTGTTAGTGAACCCCAGTGGTCCTCGTGGTGCAGGACCATTAACACTTTTGTTTCAGAGAGAGTTACAGAATTCTGAACAAGTGACAGTGAAGGGACAATGGTTTCGATTCAAGTCAGGATGCAATGTGACCTTGGAGACGAGATTCTTCACCAATTGATGCTCACAAGCTATGGAAATGCTGAAACTATTTTCTGTTTTCAAGAATTAAAGTGATAGAGTCTTATGACACACAAACAGACCATTCAGCGCAACATGTGTACACCAATCAGAAAACACCAAACTACATTAATGAAAGTTACCTCAAGGCGCATAGCCGACTCTGATTTTGCACTCATTCAGCTGCTGATTAAATGCTGCATTAACTTGTGTTATTCGTTGTCTGGGCTGTCAATTGGCCTTTTATTTCAATGTATTCACACTACTTCAAATGCCGCAACAAGCTCATCAGATCAATAAACATGGTTACATTGTTCAATTATTATTAGAAAATTGGATTTTTCAAACATTCATTTGGAATTTTAATGGAGCTAGTCCAACATTAATTGCCGTTGAGAAGT
>NW_025153901.1:0-1419 GCF_004010195.1 Chiloscyllium plagiosum | reverse complement strand
CAAAATATCAATTTGTCCCAAGCAATCTGATTCCCAGTGAGTGTATAAGATCCAAAAATAAATGGCCTGGAGGCAGGTAACATTGATCACAGCACGCCAGACGGGGAAACTCAATAACAGCCTCCTACTACTCTTCTGCACTGAACTCAATGATCCACACATCTGGACAGAAATTATAAAAAAAGATATGGATTAAATAAATTAAACAGCATGCTTTACAAAATGTCTGTCTTTTGATTTTAAATCGTTTTTCAGCAATACTTTGATCAGTTTGTTCCTAGTTAGCTCCCCCGACTAATGGTGCCACTCATTTTATATATACGTTTCTGTACACGAAACGTTTGCTGTGTTGATGAGGGAATCCGAGGTCCAATCAAAGGGCTCACGAACAGACGGTCCCCGAAGGCTGGCATGGAGTTGGATGTGATAGATGAACCAAAATTCTCAGTTTTTCCACAAAAATATTTTGTGTTTCTCACTAACTCCATCAAGCTCAGCAGGAACTGATGAATCCTGTTTGTAACATCATATTTCAACTTGAGATCAATTTAAAAAGATACTGCATTTTCCCCAACAATTATTGTTTCCATCTGCAACACAGCTCCTAAACCAATCCATGCCTGAGCTTATAATTGGTGAGATAGTCTTTCATTCCACTGTTACCTCT
Source organism: Chiloscyllium plagiosum (assembly GCF_004010195.1). NCBI lineage: Eukaryota > Metazoa > Chordata > Chondrichthyes > Orectolobiformes > Hemiscylliidae > Chiloscyllium > Chiloscyllium plagiosum. The sequence goes on along the minus strand of NW_025153901.1, from coordinate 752 downwards.
GGAGCCGGGTATTCAAGTGCCACATCGGCATGATGCCAGATTAGAAACTCTATACATTTACATTGTTTACTTTCTTTGCACCCTCCTGATTTGTTTTCACAGTAAATTCAATTGTCTGACCATCCAATGACCGTCGTGACATTCGACATAATAAACCCCAAGTTTTCGTTTTTAATTTGTTACTCACGTATTTAAACACTTCATGTTGTCCACAATTTTCATTCCTTTTTCGGGCTGACGTAAATCTTGTTTTATAAATGCTCTATGATAGTGTTTCATATTGTATTATGCTGTAAATGTTATTAGCTGCTGTAGATGTTAACAGCTGCTGTTATGGTTAAAAAGTTACATATTGCATTGCAATACATCAAATGAAATGGCAGGTAATAATGCCAGAAGAAAAGGCAAGACTGAGGATTGGGAACAATTCAGGAACCAGTAAAGGAAGACCCAAAAACTGATTAGGGGAAGGACAGAATATGAATTTAGCCTTCTCTCGAAGCCAAGGTCCTTCTTACATTCCCAGCCCATTTTGCATCTCATTTGTTAACTCCTCAACAGCAGTCCAAACCTTACATGAGACAATGTTCATTCCAGCCATGTCAAGATGTAAATTTTCCATCGTGTTGAGGTCCAACCTGCTCCAGAGCTGGTCCCACTGCCTCTGAATAATGCTGTCTGACTCCCAAGTACGATTTCTAGCCACATTTCAATTACTGAATGCTTGTTTCGATCATCACGAGCACTTTGGA
>NW_025153900.1:249-1419 GCF_004010195.1 Chiloscyllium plagiosum | reverse complement strand
CAACAGTGATCCAGTGAGATTCCATACCAGGGAAATAGTAATCCAGTGTGAGTCAGTGTCAAGGAAATGGTAATCCAGTTGAGTCAGTGTCAGGGAAATGGTTATTCAGTGCGAGTTAGTGTCAGGGAAATAGTAATCTAGTGTGAGTCAGTGTCAAGGAAATGGCAATCCAGTGCGAGTCGGTGTCAGGGAAATGGTAATCCAGTGCGAGTCAGTATCAGGGGATGGGAATCCAGTGCGAGCAGAATAGCCCCCGTGTTCAAACTGACAGCAGGGAAAGCTGCAGGAAACCCAGGAAATGAAGATGTCCAAAACTGAACCCCGAAGGTGAAATTGTTTTCTTCTCATCACCAGTGACTGGGAGATCAATTTTCCAATCCAGTGCATTCCCAAACCGGGAAGAGTGACAACCCTGACCATGTGAGCTGGTAGCAATTACAAAAACAGCTTTCCCAAGTGTTCAGTGTCCCAGGAGCCAGCACACAGAGAGTTAAGGATTTCTGAATCCATTGTAATGTCAGAGCTAAGAGAGATTTCCATAAAAATTCAGCTGGAATGTTGCTCCACCATGACGTTCCTACCTAAGGATAAGCTGTATTCAAAACCATCTTCATCAAAGAGTATATAAAAGTTACAACTCAGTGTTCAAACTGCAGATCCACCTGAAGGTGCTGAGAGTCAGTCAGTGCGTTCACCAGTGATCTGAGAGAACACCAAGATGCTGAGAATCTTCTTCACTGTGTCTGTCCTCTTCGGGCATCAAATTGCTGCACAGGACCCAGAGCAGGAGGTGATCGACCTCTGTGTGGGTGTTGACTGTGTCGGGCCAGAACAAGTCATCCAGGACAAGGTCAGTACAGCTGAGAGTTTCCTCTGTTCTGTTATGTTTGTACCAGTGGAAATGATTCCATGTTGTTTTTAGTCCCTAACCTGCAGTGCACTGACAGTGCACATCCCAACCCTGAACCATGAGACTGGACTGAAATTACTCCTCGGGCCTCATTAACACTTTCTACATGAGCTGCCATAACCTGCCTGGCTCCCACTGCCAGCTTGTGCAGTAAGAAGAATATCAGAGCTTCCATCTCCAGCAGCAGGTGAAGGGAGTGGTCAGTGTGCTCACAGAGAGGGGGATGGTGGGGGACAACACAAGGACTGTAGAGGCAGGGA
>NW_025153900.1:0-179 GCF_004010195.1 Chiloscyllium plagiosum | reverse complement strand
CCTTAATTCCACATATTTGTTTCAATGAATTCAAATTCTATCATCTGCCCTAGTGGGGTTCAGTACACGTCCCCAGAACATGATCTGGGTCTCTGGATTAATATCCTTGTGATAAATCCCATTTGGTGATCATTCCTCATACCTTAAAGAATTTCTCTGTTTAAATAATGTGTTAAAAC
>NW_025153899.1:0-1419 GCF_004010195.1 Chiloscyllium plagiosum | reverse complement strand
AGTATTTTTATTTCAATTGGAGTTCAGGTGAGTATTTTTGTCAAAAAGTTTACATTTCATCCACGGGACAAATGAGTGCGGCTCCTATCGCTGTAGTTCCACCTCTCAATTATCATCCTGACCATGCGTAACCATGTCCCATGTTGAGAATCTGAACACTCAAGCTGGCAAAGTGGTGACTGCTCTCAAAATGGCTGTTACCTGCCTTATAGCTGGAGCAGGCCTGACAGTCGCTGCCTGTAGGAAATACACAATGCATATAATTGAACAACTGTTCGTTCTGTTTATTAATGAGGAGGGAAGTCTCACACAATGATCTCGGGTTCACTGTATTGTGCTTTCCTCATCTCCAACCAGCTGATGAAGTCTGGTAGCAGGTCAAAGGCTTCTTCAGGAGATGGGTAACATTGATATTCCGAAGCAGGTGGATCAGCCAATTGCATTGAGCATGATCACAGTGGCAATACAAGGTTTCTGGAAGCACATTATACCTTCAGTTTGTAATAACCATGTCAAACATGAAAAATAAATCTAGTTTTAGGAATGCTATTGGCTATAAAGTATTCAGATAGTTCAGTAAAAATCCATTTCAGATGATAAATCTAATGCTGTGAACAGTATGATGCAGCATCACGAATCAGTAATATGGAACTTTGTTAATGCTGCAGCAAAATCAAATAGAATACAGTGATGGTTAGTGTGTTTCTTTCTCTTCAAAACAACAGGGACAAGCACCTCAACTGCAACGACTGTCAGTTCTACAACTGGTGAGTAAAATAATTTCTAACAATCAGGACAAGTTAATTGTTAACAAAGAAATGAAATGGAATTCAAATTTAAATGTAAATGAAATGTAAATGTAAATCTTCCCCAGCGTATTCCATTCTAATTGGCTGGAAGGATTGTGAATGCATTTTCAGCTTCAACCACCTTTCTCTGAAAGTAGGTCCAAATTTCTTTCAGAGCTCTTGTCCATTTCACATTCCTGTGGTGCCATGGAAATGAACATTGATTAGATTGTCATAAAATCTCTGCAACTCAGTTCACTTTGCCTTTCTGATTAAAAATGACAACAGTGGAGTCTAAACTAAGTTGGCATCTGGTGATTTTGAATATCATTCATACATTTCAGAAGAATCAACCACATCTGTACCACCAACTACAACTGGCTCTACCAGTGCTTCGACAAGAGGTGAGTGAGGAATTCCTTCAGTGTGGAATAGCCAGGCCTGAGAGGGAAATGATATTGTTGCCTTAATCCTTTATCAGGGCATTTCTGACAAATGAATACCTTCATCCTTGTGGAGCAAAGTCTTCAGTTCAAAACTAAAATACGAAAGGCGGCAGGCACCAGTGAGTGCTCGAGCACATCCAAATCACAGCAGTTCTGGGAGTATCTGGCACTGGATATGTCTGTGT
>NW_025153898.1:0-1419 GCF_004010195.1 Chiloscyllium plagiosum | reverse complement strand
AACGAACACCTAAAACAGTTTATTTCATCTGTGCCATTGCTGGAACTATGCTGTTCAAAATTGGTTTTGGACTTCCAATGTTTCAACCATGTGCTGAAAAATTATTTGATTCATTACAATAAGATTTTGGGGATCATTGATTGTGAAAGACATTATATTTTGGCACTTTCTTTATAGATACCGAGTTATAAAAACAAATTGCTTATACTTGTTACAGATCAAAGATCGTCGAGTCGAGATGGGCAGAAATCCAACTTGCTCAGCGAACTATGCATCAGATCGAAACAAGTCTGCACTCTTCGATAGCCGACTTGATGACCCCTCTAAGAGTCCTTCTCCAGTTTTCAAATGTTATTTGAAATCTAGACCTGAGTTTGTTGAAGGGCTGGATAATGTAGCAGGAGCTCTTAAATATAGACGTATGCCAGATCAGTTAGCATTTAGGCCAGAGGATGGTTCTGGTGATGAAAGTGTTGTGTCCAGTCATCAATCTGTGCAAGATGATATCCAGGAGGAACTTAGTCATCTAAAATTATAAGACTCTGATGTCGAGGATGTACTAGGATTGTCTCAGCAATCTGATCAGTCTGAACCCTTGCTGAAATTAGACATTGAGAAACTGCAGCACATCAATGTCCCTGAGCATACCAAAGAATTAACTCCACTAAACAGAGTCCTATCTGATGACATGGAACAGCCTTTAGTAGCTTAGCTTGTTGAAAAGACATTTGAGGACTTGAAGGATGAGGAATTTTACTTGCACAAGGACGGCTATCCTGATGAGGAGGACGGTGCAAGTGATCATTCAGCCAGTTCTGTGAAGATTGTCAGATCAGTTAAGTCGGGCACCTCCATTGCATCTGCGCTATCTGACTCTGGAGAATTGAAAAGAACTCCATCAGAGAATGATTCTTATTCTCAAGATTTTGAGTACCTTTCCCAAGGAAAGGAAGCAACTTACTCAGAAAGTTTTGAGTCATTGCGAAGGAGGAATGAAGACATGAATAAACGTTTACACGGTGGGAGTTGCAAAGCGGGCCTGGAATCTGCAGAAGCCCTTTTGCGAAGGATCAAAATCACCAGTGACAAAAATCTCACTGAGGCCCAAGTGCTCTCCTGTCCTGTGCATTTAAGCAGGAGGGAATGAATGAAGGGGAGAAGCTTTCTCGAAGTGTTTCACCAAGTATCAGTGTGGATGATGAAATCAGTGAGCGGCTGGGTGAGAAATACTCTCCCAGCTGTGGTAGCGTACATTCAGAACAACTTGTAGACTTGAAATCACTAACTGAGAAGAGCAAAGTGATGCTAGCAATGAGGAACAGATTCCATGCCATCACATTCTCCCTCTCCGTGTCGCACCCCAACAGCCATGTTGCCTGAAACCGTTGAGCTGCCTGAATCCCAAATTGGTGCAAGAAT
>NW_025153897.1:0-1419 GCF_004010195.1 Chiloscyllium plagiosum | reverse complement strand
TGACCACATAAAGATCAAAGCCAATAGCTCAACATCTCCTCCCTGGCTTTCCAGAGAATCTGAGATTAAATCCCATCCGACCCAGGGAACTTATCTATTTTTACACTTTCCAGAATTGCTAACACCTCCTCCATATGCACTTCAGCCCCATCTAGTCTAGTAGCCTGTATCTCAGTATTCTCCTTGACCACATTGTCTTTTTCTGGTGTGAATATGAACGAAAAGTATTCATTTAACGCTCCTCTCTCTCCTCTGAATCCATGCATAACTTCCCATTACTCTGCTTGATTGACCCGAATCTTACTCGAGTTATTCTTTTATTCCCAACATAGCTTTTGAAAGTCTTAGGGTTTTCCTTGATACTATCCGCCAGCGACTTCTCATGTCCCCTCCAAGCTCTTCTTAGCTCCCTCTTTCGGACTTTGCTGGCTAACGTGTAACTCTTAAACGCCCTAACTGAGCCTTCTCATCTCATCCTAACATGAGCTTTCTTCTTCCTCTTGACAAGAGATTCAACTTCCTTAGTAAACCATGGCTACCACGTTCGATAACTTTCTCCCTGCCTGACCGGTACATACTTATCAAGGATCTACTGTTTCAATTGTGCCCATCTCCTGCAGTTTCCTTCCCCATCCTCTGCATCCTAAATCTTGATTACTTGCATCATAGTTGCCTTTCCTCTAGCAATAACTCTTGCCATGCAGTATATACCCATCCCCTTTCATCACTAAAGTAAACATAACTGAATTGTGGTCACTACCTTCAAAGTGCTCACCTACCTCCAAATCTAAATTAATGCCTGGCCAGGTTCATTAGCCTGTGGCCTCACTCCTTGTTGGCCTGTCGACATACTGTGCCAGGAAACCCTCCTGCACACATTGGACAAAACCTGACCCATCCAAAGTACTTGAACTATGGTATTCCCAGTCAATATTTGGAAAGTTAAAGACCCCCATAAAAACAACCCTGTCACTCTCACACCTATTGAGGATTATCTTTGCCATCCTATCCTCTTCGGGCAGCACGGTGGCACAGTGGTTAGCACTGCTGCCTCACAGCGCCAGAGACCCGGGTTCAATTCCCGCCTCAGGCGACTGACTGTGTGGAGTTTGCACGTTCTCCCCGTGTCTGCGTGGGTTTCCTCCGGGTGCTCCGGTTTCCTCCCACAGTCCAAAAATGTGCAGGGTCAGGTGAATTGGCCATACTAAATTGCCCGTAGTGTTAGGTAAGGGGTAAATGTAGGGGTATGGGTTGGTTTCGCTTCAGCGGGTCGGTGTGGACTTGTTGGGCCGAAGGGCCTGTTTCCACACTGTAATCTAATCTAATCTAATCTAATCTCTGGAACTATTTGGAGGCCGATAGAAAACTCCCAATACGGTAACCATTCCTCTCCTGTTTCTAATCTCAGCCCATACTACC
>NW_025153896.1:0-1419 GCF_004010195.1 Chiloscyllium plagiosum | reverse complement strand
CACACCGACCCTCCGAAGAGTAACCCACCCAGAGTCATTTCCCCCTGATTAATATACCTAACACTATGGGCAATTTAGCATGGTCAATTCACCTAACCTGCACATCTTTGGATTGTGGGTGGAAAACAGGGCACCCAGAGGAAACCCACACAGACACAGGGAGAAAGTGCAAATTCCACACAGTCACCTGAGGCTGTAATTGAATCTGGGTCCCTGGTGCTGTGAGGCAGCAATGTTAATCACTAAGCCTCTGTGCCACCCCACCAGCATTGCCTGCGTAGGTCTTCCACAAGCAATTGCCTGAAGTACTTCACACGTGATGCAAATTTTCTTTATATTATTTGATAAAATTATATTTTTAAACTTACACCCTTTTATTTCCTGGATGTTAGATGGGTAGCTCATCTTGCTATAAATAACCCTAAAACTGTATGGCTGAAGTAAAATGTCTACATCATTCCTGGGTTGAGGAGCAAAGGCCTTAGAAAAGGAGGCTCACCAGGATGCAACTCGGGATGAGAAACTTCAGTTAAGAGAAGAGGTCAGAAAATTGAACACTATTCCTTGGTACAAAAAAGATTAAGAGGTGACCGAGTGATGAGGTTTCAAGTTGATGAGATTCTGATAGAGGAGACAGAGAAAAACTATTCTCTGTAGAAAGGGATCAATAACCAGCCAGCATAGATTTAAAACCATGCTAAATGAGAGATAAGTAACATGTTTTTACTTTGCGTTGTCAGAGTCAGGAACACTTGAGCTGAAAATGTTATGGAGGCTAATCCTATGGATTATTTTAAACAGGGGTTGTATGAGGTAGATGATGATAAAGAATTTACAAGGGTTACAGATATTTTTAAAATATGGAACTAAGCTCAGCTTTCAAAATGTACAGGCATAATGGGCTGAATGATCTATCCTGTATAAATGTCTATAGTGATACTGTAACAATTTTATATTCCTACAGTAAACTATCAAGAACAGAATTCTACCTGAGCATTTGATGATTTTTGATGGAAACAAAAGACTAAAAATTTGATAATATTCAATTTCATATTGTATTCATAGCAAATCATTATCAAGAAACATTATCAAGATTATTTCTTACTTTCTTTAATAAGAAATTTCATCGGCTCATATTTTTACTCTTAAATGAAGTGACACTTGTCTTTTAGTCTGGAAATGGAATGAGCTGCCAGAGGAAGTGGTGTAGGCTGGTACAATTACAACTTTTAAAAAGGCACCTGGATGGGTTTATGAATAGGAAGGGTTTAGAGGAACATGAGCTAAGTGCTGGCAAATGGGACTAGATTAGGTTAGGATATCTGGTCAGCATGGACGAGTTCGACCAAAGGGTCTGTTTCCATGTTGTACATCTCTATGATTCTGTGACTGTAATTGTTCATGGTATGGATATCAAAT
>NW_025153895.1:0-1419 GCF_004010195.1 Chiloscyllium plagiosum | reverse complement strand
CCGAAGGGTCTGTTTCCGCGCTGTAACATCTCTACGATTCTGTGACTCTATGACTAAATGTCTAAAGACAAAAGAAAAGGTTAAATACTGGCTGCTTCCGATGGCTGCGGGAGTGTGACTGGGTTCCTGTGTTCCTGCAGGGAGCTGTCAGTTAAAGAAACCCAAGCCATTTCCTTCCCTAATCATAGATTCATACAGTACAGTGGAGTCCCTTTGGCCCATCGATACTGTACCACCAGAAATTCACTGTGCCCACACTGGTCCCATTATCCAGCAATTGGTCCATCAGCTCCCCCTATTGGACATTACTCCCCCCCCCCCCCCCACAATGGATTATACTTTCACAGACACCATGCCAGAGACTGGAATGGAATTACAAATGGTTTTCTCCATGGATTGAATTTAAAACCTATGATGGGATGTGTGTGGATTTGTGGTCTCTCTCTAACTGACCTAATGATATTAAAGATGAGTCACCATCCCCTACCCCTTTGGTGTATCAGACGTAAAGGAAGTAGAGGGTGGGTCATGGTATCCCAGGAAGGATAAATGTTTGGGAAGACGGATTAAGTCCTCCGCTCTCCATCCATTTGATTCTAACACCTCACATCCACAAAGCTGGAAAGAAACTGATAAGGCAGCAGACACCAGCCACCTTGCTGTGTGAAATCATGACGGCCTATTACAACAGCATCATGAAGCCATCTCGATACTGAAGACACTTGTTGGAATGTTACCCCTCTCTCTGCCTCTCTCCTTCTCTCCCTGCAAGCCTGAGGTCTGGATCAAGTAAATAAATGCCAACTTTCAGATCGTTTCAGACAACATCTCTGCTCTCTGGCAGCAACCCCACTGCCCTGTGGATGAACACCTCAACTCCCCCCTCCCACCCGCCCAAGGACATACGGGTCCTGGGCCTCCTCCACCGCCAAAACCTAACCACCCAATGCCCAGAGGAAGAACGCCTCATCTACTGCCTTGGGACCCTACAAGCACACTGGATTAAGGTGGATTTCACCAGTTTCCTAACTTTCCCTCCCCACACGTTATCCTCGTCCCAAGCCTCTAATTCAGCACCACATCCTGTTCTGTCCATCATCTTTCTCATCTATCTGCTCTACCCTCTTCTCTGACCTATCACCTCACCTTAATGTATCAATCGCTTTCTCAGCTACATTCCCCTCATTCCCAACCCCCCCTCCCCATTTACCTCATCTCCTCTGAGATCTGGATAAACCCACTTTGGGAATTTGACGGGCTCCTGAATGATCCCCAGACACCCGCACCCCCACTTCCTGCCTCCCTAAATGATATATAAAGGAATCATCCAATTGTTCAAAACAGAAGCCGCCTTCTGAGCCTCGTGTTTCTGTTATTGCTACAAGACCAATAACCTTCTTGGTGATGTCAAAATCTGCA
>NW_025153894.1:0-1419 GCF_004010195.1 Chiloscyllium plagiosum | reverse complement strand
AAAGGTGCTGCCATACCTGCTGAGCTTTTCCTGCTATTTCTACTTTTGTTTCAGATTTCCAGCATCTGCAGTTCTTTCCGTTTGTTACCTTCCCCAGTTTCTGCCTAATAGTATTGCAGCTCCCCCAATTTAGTACACTCACCTGAGGACTACTCTTATCCTTGTTCATAGAGACAGTGAGGTCTGCAGATGCTGGAGATCAGAGTTGAGAGTGTGTTGCTGGAAAAGTACAGCAGGTCAGGCAGCATCTGAGGAGCAGCAAAATCAACGTTTCAGGCCAGAGCCCACATTCCTGATGAAGGGCTCCGGCCTGAAATGTCGATTTCCCTACACCTCGGTGCTGCCTGACCTGCTGTGCTTTTCCAGCAAACACTCTCAACACTTATCTTTATCCAAACTTACTCATTTCTATATGCATTCTCAGTGCATCTGTTTACAGGAATAGCTCCAGGAATGAGAAACTTCTGTAATCAGGATAGATTGAAAAAGTCAGTGTTGTTCTCCTTAGAGAGAAAAAGGCTGAGATGAGATCTGCTCGAGGTTTTCAAAATCATGAGCAGGCTGGACAGAGCAGACAGGGAGAAGCTATTTTTGCTCAAAGGAAAGAAAAAAACAAGAGGGCATGACTCTAGTCATCTGCAAAAGAAGCAAGTTATGTGAAAAATAGGGTACGGAATACACTGTATGGAAATGTAATGGAGGCAGTTTCAATTGAAATAGTCAAGAGGGCATTGATGCTGAATTGCATAAAAATAAAGTGGAAGGATTTTGGGGGAAAGCAGGACATTGTCACTTAGTAATGATGCTCAAAGGGGAAAATGCTTGAACCTATCATCAAGGAAGGAATAGCAAGACATCTGGATAGAAATTGTCCTCTCAGCGAGATGCAGCGTGGGTAGGTTAAAGGCAGTTCACATTTAATTAATTTACTAGAATTCTTTGAGGACATGATAAGTGTGGTGGACAACGGGGAACCAGTGGATGTGGTGTATCTGGATTTCCAGAAGCATTCGACAAAGGTAAAGGTGCATGGCATTACTGGTCACGTATTAGCTTGGATAGAAGATTGTTTAACTTACAGAAAGAAAAGAAAGTGGGGATAAATAGATTTTTTCTGGTTGGCAATCAGTGGCTAGTGGTGTGTCTCGAATCAGTGTGGGCAAGGGTCTGGCAGATGGAGTACAATGTTGGTAAGTGTGAGGTAATCCATTTTGGTAGGGATAACAGCAAAATGGACCAGTGTTTAAAAGGTGAAAAATCATAGCATGCTGCTGTGCAGAAGTACCTGGGTGTTCTTGTGCATGAATCACAATAGCTGAAAATGTGTTGCTGGAAAAGCGCAGCAGGTCAGGCAGCATCCAAGGAGCAGAAGAATCGACGTTACGGGCATGAGCTCTTTTTCAGGAATGAGGAGGGTGT